>NW_018397257.1:8668553-8770999 GCF_002168275.2 Theobroma umbraticum
TCAGAGTATCTGACTTTGTTTTGTTTTCCTTTTCAACATAAATGTGTGATTCAGAGTTTTATCTTGATATCTTATCACAGAGTCCAACGATTCTCATTTCTTATTGGTAATACTTTTTCTTTGGGTGTAATAGGTCCATTTATGTTGGCTGATGTGGACCAAACATATACCATGAACATGACCTTAAAATGCTTACAGCATATATTTGGAAACTCTTGATTGCTATAGGACATTTTATTTTTTATAAAGGTTTTTTTTTTTGGCAAGTTGATAAAGAAAACACCATGTGAATTTTATAAAGCGATTTTAATAATACCCTACCTTTGCACTACCTTGCACCTATATGGTACCCTTAACAATTCCACACGCTATGAGACAATGAAAATACTTTTTTTCTTTTTTTTTTTCGTTTGACTTGAGAAAACAGGAAATTAAATATGACACTTTGAATATAAAGAACTGTTGTTGTCAAGCATCAACTTAAGTGCCATCCTGTCAATATTATCATTTTCCTCATCCCATATTATTTGCTAAAATTCAAGTTTTCAAAACTTTCTTGTGTAAAATAAATAAAAAAGTATGGCTTTCAATCCATTGTTTTTATGATAAAATAAAAAAAAATAGCTCATAGTTTCATATTGTAGTCTTATTACTAAACATAAAAGCAATTCTATAGACATGCAAGCCACACTAGTAAACTAAAAGTAAAATACTTAAAAAATGGTCATCTATTTAAAAAATTATTATTTTATTATTATTAATCAAATTTTTATATTATTATTTTGAGTTAAATAAGTCATTAGTATTGTTAGTTGATTAATTGTAACTAATTAAAATGACATATTATTTTGCATCGCGTGATATTGACTTATCATAACGGATAGTAACATAATATATTGATGTAGTATGATGAGGGGGTTAGATAATAATTTCACTTTTCATTATGATAATCAACATGTCATGTTAGTACCAAGTGAAAGTAAAATTATAAATATTATTTTAATTAATGATAATTAATTAATTATTAATTATAAAATAATTTATTTGAGTTAAAATAAAAATATAAAATTTAATTAAATATAATTAAAAAATAAAAATTATTTAATCACATTTTTCTTACGGGGTTTTATGTCTTTGACCGATGACTTGGCCTTGCCCTTGAGGCAATGTCTTGAGCATTATTAGCACACTTCCATTAATTTTGATCAGCGACTATGCTTATAAGCTACGTGGTGATATTACTGCCTCTATTTTTATTTTTTGTTTTCTCTTTCATCTTTAACCAAATTTACAACTGTGACAAATGTGATTTTGTCAAAGAACAAAAGAACAAAGGAAAGGTGGCGTATTGGCAATAGCCAACAAAACCGCAAAGTTTGAATTGTCTTACAGTTGTTTGGCGTGTTGGTAAATTGAACAGGATCATGGCTGCACTGTGGTTACCACTTGTCGACATCAATAGTTGCACCGCCGCTTCTCAGTCTCCCATTTGCTTTCACCTTCCTCGGATGGGCCGCCGGAATTTTCTGTCTGGTGATCGGAGCTCTGGTCACTTTCTACTCCTACAATCTGCTGTCTCTTGTCCTTGAACACCATGCTCAATTGGGTCGTCGACATCTTCGTTTCAGAGACATGGCCAATGACATCTTGGGTAAGCACTTGAAAATTAATAATCTAATAATCAATTCTTTGAATAATATTATTTATTAAATTACATGAAAAGAAAAAACAAAAAGCTATACACCAAAGAAATTGCTTCTTCATTTGCATTATTGAAACAGTTGTCCTCCTCAATGTCAGTTGTACTAAGTATCTAAATAAACACACATAAATGCCTGTAGCCAAGCCTGACCATAGACCCCTCCTCCCTTGTCATAATTTAATGTGTCATATATGTAGTACCCCATTAAATACCATTACACCTGTGAAATGGTGAATGGTGCAAATTTAAGGGGTACACTTTCTAATGTTTCTCAAAATTGACCGATTGATGAAAGTGGTGGACACTAGGGGTCCAATTCCATGGAGTATGCCAATACCAATTGAAGGCCTCTATCTTATCCGGGCAAACATGTATGATTGCGGTATGCAACATATATTTTTTATTTAAAAATCCCATATGATTTTACCAACCTTATAGAATAATATAGAACAAATTAAAAAAAGCTCTCTTTTTTCTTTAATCTTTTAAGTTTTCTTCATTTTTTTCTCTTTTCTTCCCCTACCTCTTTCTTTTTTAATAAAAGAAAAAGAAATTCTGTTGAAATTGTAATTTCTTGACTTGACAACTGTAAAGCAGTTGTAGTCCCAGAGTCAATGATGATAGGTGTATCTTCGGTATGGTGGAGTTAGGCATCTTTCTTTGCAGCCTGGGGTCAACAGCCTTTTCACACATTGACTGATTCTGCAGCCATTTGCCCTCTTGCAGTTTGCCTGTTTGCTCAGCTTCCTTTCATTAGCCAAGTAGGCCTTAAAAGTCCACATTACACGAGCAAAGAAATAGTTAGAATTAAACTTCGGCAGTCGACCTTTTTGACTTTTTGTCCAATTTTATGAACAATCATGTACTTTGTTTATTTATTAAAAATAAATACGCTTTATTGGTTCGACCCATAAATGCACATATGACACATCCATGCAAGGAGATGAACATTATGCTATACCGACTGCTTGGTAATGATTTAAGTAATGTGCAGGGCCAAGATGGGGTCGTTATTATGTTGGACCAATTCAATTCATGGTCTGCTATGGTGCTGTCATTGCCTGCACTCTTCTTGGTGGACAATGTATGAAGGTCAGCTCCAAGTCTCATCATTTTTCCATTTGTAGAATTTCTAGTTCTTAAAAGTTGCTGCTATTAACTATATAATTAAGTTGTTGAGTTTTCCAAATTCTTTTTTCCAATATCTGGCAGGCAATTTACTTACTATCAGACCCAAATGGGAGTATGAAGCTTTACGAATTTGTGATTATATTTGGAGTCCTGATGCTGATATTAGCTCAAATCCCATCTTTTCACTCATTAAGGCATATTAACTTGATATCCTTGATTCTATGCCTAGCCTATAGCGCCTGTGCTACTGCTGGTTCCATACATATAGGTAATTCTGCACACTACTAACTCATTGCACTATCAGTTTGATGAATAATTATACCTAATAGTTTGTATTACTCTTTCCAGGGAATTCATCCAAGGGGCCAAAAAAAGATTATAGCGTGAAAGGTGACACAGAAAGCCGGATTTTCGGGATCTTCAATGCCATTGCCATTATTGCCACAACTTATGGCAATGGTATCATTCCAGAAATTCAGGTTCCTCATAATTTTTCCAAACCGTTTCGGTTTCAGATTACTCATTGCTGCAATACTGTCTGCATAAACGTAATTGTAATGATTAAATGCTGTTATAAAGGTAACAAACTTTTGTGTATAAATTTGATTTCAGGCAACGATTGCACCACCAGTGAAAGGGAAGATGTTCAAAGGATTATGTGTTTGCTATACAGTGCTTACAGTGACTTTCTTCAGTGTTGCAATATCTGGTTATTGGGCGTTTGGCAACGAATCTGAAGGCCTTCTACTCAGCAATTTCTTGGATGATGGGAGACCTTTGGTGCCGAAATGGTTCATCTTGATGACAAACATCTTCACCATTTTCCAACTATCAGCAGTTGGTGTTGTGAGAACCTACATTCCCTTTCACCCCTTCTTTTTCATTGTTCATATATTTGGTAAATTCGTTCAATAACGCGGTTGTCTGTCACAGGTCTACTTGCAGCCAACAAACGAAGTGCTTGAAAGAACTCTTGCAGATCCAAGTAGCAAAGAATTCTCTGCCCGTAATGTTATCCCAAGGGTAGTTTCTAGATCATTGTCTGTTGTTATAGCAACAACAATTGCAGCAATGCTTCCATTTTTCGGAGACATCAATTCTGTCATTGGAGCTTTTGGTTTCATGCCTCTCGACTTCATATTACCTGTTGTTTTCTTCAACTTGACATTTAAGCCATCGAAGCGGAGTCCCATTTTTTGGTTGAATATTACCATTGCAGTGGTGTTCTCTGCACTGGGAGTCATAGCAGCAGTTGCAGCAGTACGACAAATAGCTCTTGATGCCAAAACTTATCGGTTATTTGCTAATGTGTGATGATTAAAGCCAAGTTTATCACTGGCTCGCCCTGTATCTACTATAATGCTAGCTTCATTAAAGAAGGGAGAACCTGCTATGCCATCACATATTATCATCAATGGCTATTGTTCTTTAACGGGTGAACAAAAGCAATCTCCCAATGCCCCAAATCTATAGAATGAATTCAATGAAGCTGCAGAAAGATTCAAAATATTTGATTCAAATTGAAGTAATAAAGAATTTAAAACCACAGTTTGCTTGCCATTGAATTCTTCACAAGTTTAGAGCAGAAGATCATCGGTGAATCATCAGCTCCTTGCTCGTCAATATACAAACTGGTTAATCTAATTCTCATACAACATAATTGTGAAAAGTTCCTGTATCTCTTCATGTCAAGTTCCGAAACAACAGGGTCTTATGAAATAGGCCTAAGTCAGCCTATAGGTTTTAAACTAAAATATTACAGAAACAACAACAATATATAAATCCCAAATTTAATATATTAAGAACCAGAGTCAATGGCAAAAGTCTTGCATTGCTGCTGTAGAACTCCAATATGCTGCTCATTACTTCCTGAAGAAGCCTATGCCACTATGCAACACCTAAAAATAAATAAAAACAGAAAGTTAGATAAAAACAGAATTTTACTTGATCTCGCTGTCCAACCCGAATTGATGCTGGATTAAATGGATAGACTACATTCACAAAGAGCGAAAGAGAGGGACGAGAGGTTGAGGACAACAGGGATGATGCACCTTAGTCCTTTTATTGCATCTCAGGGACATCGGCATCAGTGTCTGGAGTCATCATCTCATCAGATTTGGGCTGTGAGGCTGGCGAGGTCTGCAAGTAGCCTGGACTAACACTTTGTGGAGAGGTAGAGTTGAAGTCCTCGTTTTCAGCAATCACGGTACCTGCTTTCACTGGATCGTCTTTCTGCGAGTTGTTTGGATCAACACGCTCTAGAGAAGCAGAGTTGAGGATATCGTTTTCAGCAACAACCTTATCTGATTCCATGGGACGTGCTCTCACAGGAACCGGTGCTGGGTCACAGTTCTCATCATCATCTGCCATTCCGGTAACTTGAATGGGGAGATTCACCATTTTTGAACTGGCAGAATCGTTGACTGATGTCGAACGTCCTGCTGAATACTTCCTTTTGATTCCACGACTGATGTTTTGCTTGAAACTGCCAACAACAAGCTGATGAACCCAAGGGAACACAAAATGAGTGCAAAAGTTACTATGAGTTGAATGAGTGTTAGATCTTTTTAGAATGATCAATCCAGGAAACAATCAATTTAAGTTAATAACACAGAGAGCTGCAATGATTAAAAGTAAGTAGTATCTACACATTAAGAGGAAGCTTAACTACAAGTAAAGTTAATAAGTTATATCCAATGATCAAGTGAATGAACAGTTTACTGCTCCAATCACAAACATGAAATCGGTCTTTTTATGTCCGCTTCTGTTGTTTCCAACAAAGGCATTTTGATTATCATTTGATTCCTGATATAGCAGATGGCACGTTATTCTTGGCTTATGTTAATATGTAGATTGGCAGGAAAGGTTTTACTTGGATAGGCCCAGGGCTTGCTGCTACCAGTGGACCTGCAACAGTTCCACCGAAAACTTGTCCATCACTATTAGCCAATGAAACACTCAGCAGACCATTTCTGCTGTGAGTGCGCAGTTCACCAGACACAACAGAAGAACCAGCGAGAGTAAGAATTTCAAACCATCCCTGCAATAAGGGGTGAAAATTAGTGTTCAACCCTTGTTGAATGCTACTAGTTCTGAAACAGCAAATTTTCACACTGAAACCATAAGGCAGAAATCAATTTAATGTAGCACATTTCTACACAGGAATATTCTTTGTTGCAAACTTTTTGTTTCCAATTATATAACAATGATCTCTTTGCACATCAAACATTTATAAATAAAAAAAAAACTCAGGATTTATTGTGAAAGAAGCAATGTTTGGATGAATATAAATAGACATAATGAATAAAAGGTAGCCGAACTATGTTAAACATAAACAAAAGGGCTATTCAAATGTTATAATCTTCTTGAACTAAGCTGTCTATATTGCATAATCTAGTAGCCGATGCCCAATATAGAATATATTAAAAACATAATGAACCCAGACTACTAGCTGCATGCAGAAATAAGAGCCACCAAAGTTCTTTTACAGCATTGACAATGAAGGCATCTTTCTAACTTTTCTTTTATCAAATGTATAACCTGTGAAACACTAAGAACTTCCAAGTTCACAGTTACGAGATAATGAAAATAATTATACAACTTGTGAACACTACATATCCTTTCTGCTTAGGATGGATGCACCCATGTATTGCAATTAGCTATGTCCATGATGAATTGTGCGGCCATACCTCATACGTCACACTTCCATCAGGTGTACCAGGCTTGCGCAGGGTAACACTGGAGACTGCACCACTAGCAGTAAGAACACAAACTGAACGAGGACCGGTTTCACAAAATGATCCTATCTTACTAACAATATCCTGTGAAGTTTAAAAACAAAAAAAACTTAGATAAAAGAAGACTAAGCAATAACTTAATTTTCACTTATATATATCTAACATTACCTCTCCTGGGAACACCGACAGTACATGGGGGGTAAAGCTTGCTCCAGCTGTGTCCATATATTCACCTTAATAAAAGAAGTTCAAGAGTGATAGTAAGGCATTTGATTAATTGAAGTGCATCAAGCCCCAGAGGACCTAAATTCTAGATTGAAAATGTGTCTTAAATGAAGCAAGCTCATTTATACTTACACCATATACACAAGTAAAGGAATGGGTTAGTCAAGGGGTGCACTATATCCACATTCTGTCCTTGCTTTGTTTCATTAAGTTACCTTAATTATGAACTTCAGAAGGCAGTAGCTGCCCATAAAGGAGCAAAACTGAGGCCCTCTTCACCTGATAATTAATTAGCAGAGACATAAAGCTATAGAGGTTAACTTCGTTGAGCCTCTCTGCTTGAGTAAATTGCAGCATTACCACATGTGGAACCTGCTTGTAGCTAGCTATGGCAAACGATCGAGATTCAAAAAGTTTGTCGACTAATATTCCTAATCAACTTCTCATACATTCTAAAAGAATATTAGCCTTGCTACGATCATGCCCAAATCTTGCATTTCAAACTTGTTTTATATTCAAAATGATATAGCAGATGCATAGAATAAATAATTATGTTTATTCAATCAAACAAAACTTGGAAAGGTAAAACACAGAAGCTCGATAATATTATGGGAAAAAAAATGCCCCCACTAATAAAATACTATGATTTACCTCAGCCATTCCAAATATTATTCAGTATCATCCACAAGTAATAAAATAACCCACTATTTATATGTGTAATTTGACAAATTATAAGAAACCTCTCACTGGTAAATCTGAGTACATGCAGTACTATTATTTATACGTATCACTTCAATTGAACTCAAGAAATATTTATAATACATATGTAGCCAATTAGTCACCAACCCTCTCAACTCCATATCCGCGGTGAAAAGTTTTAAGATTTACGAAACTGTGTATGGGTTTTACAAATGATCAAATGAATTAAACCAATAAACTAACATAATAAACGATAAAATATTGTAATTATGACATGCCAAACATATGTAAATCCAACGTTACAAAAGCAAAACCATAAAGCAAGTTTAAAAGAAAAGATACGAAATTAAAGTGTAAACATTAAAACTTTTAAGTATTTCAAATTGTTGGCAACAATATCTCACCATGAGAAGCCAAAGTCTGAAGCTTCCCAGTACCCTTAGGCCGCCCCCGAGCCCGTTTTGATGAAGAACTCGGCCTGGAAGAAGGCTGCGAAGACGCCGTTGCTGGTGGGAGAGGTTCCAAAGATCCAATGTTCGACACACCGTCAGTTGTCTCAGGCCTCGCCTTCCCTTTCTTCTTTTTGTTAATATTTTCTTGAACAGTTGCACCACCACCTGAGCCTTCTCCAGGCTCCGAAGCCCCTGTTTCATCAGCTGCAACTTGAAGCTCTCCTTGAACCTCCTCGCTCTCAGCGGAATTAACCTTTTCGGCGTTAACCTGAGACTCTTTCCTGTCATCAGAAGCAGAGTCATGGAATGGCGTTGTAGTTTTCTCCTCCATGAACACTTTTCAATGCAAAACCTGAAGAAACAAGGAGGGAAAAAAAGAACGTAAAAGATATGATATTGCAAAGGATTTCACTGTAAGAAAGAAGGCTAAAGAGGCTTGAAAAGCCAACGTTGGAGTGAACAGTAAGCGCCAGAAAATAGATCTTTGTGAAGCCTGGACAATACAGCAGAGAAGATGGGAGTGAACGTAATATTTTTGTACATATTTATATTTGGAGGAGCCGTTTTTCTTATATTCCAATAATACCCATTTAGAATTTTTTTTATTTATTAATTTGTAGGGTTTTATAAGAAAGAATGACAAAATTAAATTGTCAAAATATAATTTATTTTTTTACTAATTAATGGAAAGGGGATCTTTTGATTTATGAAATTAAAAATAAAATCACATTTATTAAGCAAACTTTTATGATTATTATAGATTTTTTTTATTGTAATTATGAGATATCATTTCCAAATATATTAACTAAATATTGGAAATATATTTATTATTGGTCGCGTTAATTATATTTAGGAATTTGTTTTGAGTTTTTAAGAAATAATTTGTTACAGTTGTAATGACCACAAAACTAAAACCACGTGTAAAATTTTCGCTATGAATAATTAAAATTATGATATTGTACAGCGAAGATACTAAAAATTTGAATCAACTTTGACAAGTTATGATTTTACATGAGCATATAATGAAAACGATAAGCTCAAAAAACTTTAAATTTTATTTGTAATGATAAATTTGACTACAATTTTTTTTCAAATCAATTTTACTCCTTGAGATACATGAATTTTTAACATTGAAGTTATAATGCTTCACTGTCACATAATTATCGTACAATTACATCACAAGTGAGATAAGATTTATCAAGTTGGAGAAAATTACCTTTCATTACATAACTCAATATCATATGCATCAAAAAATATAATTAGAACCATATATAAAATATAGTCTATAAAAGTTGGTTTTAAAATTTTAATGTGTAACTCTTTGTCTTCTATATGTAAATATTAAAAGAATTACAAATTCTTATAAAAAAGTAACAATTATGGTTGTGAAAAGTGAATACTTGTATTACGAATCTTATATTAATAAGAGATTAAATAAATTTTAAATTTATAAATAAAAATATTTTTTTAATATATAGATATATTTTTTAAATTAAAAATATGAACTCATAATAAATAATATTAAAACTGACTCAAATTCACTAACGCGGAACCAGTGTAAGAATCCCTCTATCCATAGACTCGGAGACTAGGGTTAAAGAGAAGTCTAAGGAAGTGTAAGGATTCCTCTCCCCATATACCCGGGGACCAAGGTTAAAGACGGAGATCAAGGGTAAACAGAAGCGTAAGGATCCCTCTAACCATACCCAGGGAGACCCAACCGGGGGTAAAAAGAAGTGTTAGGATCCCTCCACCAGTACCTAGGAAGACCAGACTAAGGGCAAAGAAAACCCATAGACCCGTGTGAGGATTGCTTTACCCATAGACCCTTTGTAAGGATCCCTCTGCCTATAAACCTGGACCAAGGGTAAAGAGCTAGTGAATATCTCTAATAGTTAAAGATGACCGGTGTAAGGATTCTTTTACCCATAAACCAATTAGTGAACATCTCTGAGAAAATATTGCTCTACCCATACACCCAAACCAGCTAGTGAACGTCTCTAAGAGTTAGGGCAAATAAGGTGAATCTTGAGTTTATAAACAAAGATTTTCTTCCCATTAATAAATATGTCTTTTAAATTAAAAATGTAAATTCTTGACATTTGTTTGACTAAGAGCTAGCATTTGTTGTTCTTGTTTTGGGTTTGTTGGGATATTTAATGTTGATTGTTTCTTTTGGGCTTCTGATTTTTTGTATGTCTACAAGGCCCTTTGGAATTTTATTCAATAAGTGTACCATTTATATTAAGATTGGGCTGTACATTTCGACCTCTAGCGGGCTTTTAGGGAGAAGTTTGCGATCATTTTCAATTTAGTCAGTAAAAATACTAAAATTGGATAAAATTGTAGTATCCATAGCGTACATTCATATATTCCTCATTCTTGCCAAAAAAAGTCATATATTCTTAACTCCGGTGACAATAGAAGCTTAAGGGGAAAAGAAAAGAACAACTCAGCTGCGAAGGGCAAGCTTTGTTTCAGTTTATTTCAGATCTGTTATACAAAATTGGAGATATGATACTGCTAACAGCATTCAAAAGAAAGCTGTAAAACATTCCACATTTGTCAATCCATATCATCTAAATGTCCAAATTGCTGCTTCCAGTGAGACCGTGCTTCTTCAGGTGTCCGAAAAGTCCAGATGTGAGACTCGGCTCTCTCACGAGTTTCCAGAATTTCCTGTATTCAGCAGGTCCAGTTCGTTACTTTTGAGCAGAGCAGAAGGAAAAATGCAAAAGTGTAATTTGAAGTTTTCTCTAGGTGGAAAAACCAAATACTTAAGCAGGCACTAAGCCTGTCCACAGCACCTTGAGTCAGCCGTTCCATTCACACAAATGTTATCATATTAAGCATTCAAAATAAAAATGCTAAATTTTCTTATTCCCCCAGGAAATAAATTCTTTAGTATAAACACTATCATATAGTATTATACATAAACAGGCAAGCTTAGGCCTCAGGACTTCTTTTTGCCATATCACTAACTTTCTTCACCGTCACATGTATCAAGGGGCTTCGGGTTTTCCACTTAAAAAGGCACGATATTGGTGTCTTACCTCTTCATCTAGAAAATAATTGTACTACCTCTGTCCCAATTTCTTCACTCATCTTTCCTTTGTTGAATATCCCAAAATTGTGTACTTTCCTTCTTTAAACACTTAATTCTCTTACTTTTTTATATTATAAAACTATTCTTTTATGATACTCCTTTTTTTTTTTTTTACATTTTGGCATTAAAAATCATGTTACATCAATTTTATAAACAAACATTTAAACTCTTAACATAAATTACACTAAAATTGAAGTTTTTTTATTATACTTCGAGAAAGTCAAATAGGGGCAAGCAAAATGTGACAGGGGGAGTATTTATTTATTTTTACTCTTACCATTATTATTAGAATTTCCACACTCCTTACATCCTGTGTACCCAAATTATTTGAACCACTACAGCATCTAAAAGAACACAATCACCTTTTTAACTTAGATGTCATGATGATCCTCTCCACTCTTACAACTTCCTCCGTCATACCCAGCTTAGCCATTTAATCATTATTCATCTTTCGTTTTCCACTTTATACTTTAAGCAGAAGGTTTTGATTGTCACTAAGGATAAGGTTAAATCCTTTTAACCTTGCTAAACATTTCAAAACTTTATTCATTATTGAAGAGATAAATTTGCAGCATATGAAGCGTAGCTCTAAGTTATCAGTTGACACCTGACATATCTATATCTTTTTCGCGATACATCTGTGTTCTACGGCATTATTTACAATTTCTAAGTATCCAGGAGTTAGGATCTTACACCAAGTACTTTTACTTCTTATTCCTAATGTGAATTGGTCGAATAAATTCTGAAACATTTCTAATTACTTTTAGCTAATGTAGCACAATTCAAGCATAAAGCAACTAGTTTCCAGAATAAAATTCAACCTTCAACCTTAATGAGCAAACTTCTAAGCTGCTGAGATTTCGAAAAAGTGCAATCAGAACTAAACTTCATAAGAATTTTTTGCATTCAAGCATCTAATCAGTTGAAATGGCATTCATTACCAAACAATATGAAAATAATGGATCGCTGACCAGATTAAGCCTTCATTTTTCTTTCTTAATATCTTTGCAATTTTGATTCTTGTAGAGGCATATTAGAACAATTGTTTCTTTAATCTTTTCCATCATGAAGTAATTAACTCCTATTTCCACTGCGTCTTAAAGCAAAGGAGAAAGGTTGCAAAGAAATTCAAATAAAAAGGAAATAATTATAAAAAAAATAACAAGAGAGAGAAAAGGAAAGCTACCTGGAGTTGAGAAGAGGGCTTGGTTTTCAAAGACAAACAATCCCAAAGAGCATTCCATTTTCCAGAACAATTGTCAAGCACTCCCAGCCTATAATATTGCTGCATTTGATGAACCGGAGCTGCCCAGAGGATTTTAATAAATCAGATTTTTAAAAAAAGGAACATCTACAAATAAATAAATAAATAAATAAATTGGACGGAAAATCGAAATTCAAGATTCCACAATTAAGGAAAGCAGAGGAGGGCGTTACAATAGCAGAACCAAAGAGCGTCGAAGCATTTGGAGCAGGATAAACGACGATGCGAAGTGGAGGATTCCTTCTCTACACTCATCTCCACCAAACTTAACCGCTATGCTGATCTTGGCACCCCTCGTACCTTTCTTTGTTCTTGTTTTGCTTTCCAAAAGTGAAGGGAAAATTACCCAAAAGAAAAAAAGGTTCATTTTGGCGTCTATGGATGGGGCTTTTGCGCATTTTGGCAAATTGGGCTCCATCAAGGTCCAGTTTTGGACAGAGTTGGGCTTGGGATATGAAACCCTAGACCCACTTTGCATGACTAAGAAAAGATTTTTGCGCTGAACGCTGAAGAAGTTTTCCAGGACCCAAGAAAAGATGGTTGTTCATGGTAGAGTATCAAAGGACTCCCATGACCAGGAATTCTAATAAGCAACAGGTCAGTAATGAAAATTTGGTAAATAATGTTTCTTCTTGCCTTGATTTATGTAGAATCCCAAAGGGTTTACTTGCGCTTTCTGTTGAAAATGCCAGTTTAAGTTTCTGTTAAGAATTAAAACAGCTAAACAGCTCTTCAAATTGATGATCCAAAATTCAAATATGTATAAACTATGATTTTCTCACTTGCAAATGGGACGTAAAGAACAGCTAAGAAACATTGATGCAATCGATGATCAGAAAGTAATAATAATACACTAGTGGCTACATTGAATCAACATTATAATGAACCTGAACTTAAAACGTACTGGTTTCATCTTTTACATGCCAGAGGTTGCGTTCTGCTATATACAAAGCACCTACTGGCCCATGGATAGGTCATTAATCCCTAAATTTTAACGCCCAGATTATAAAAAAATTAGTAACCCTGACCAACACATGGTTAGCATCTCTATGGCTTAAGCTGTGATCAGCCCTCAATCTTGGCTAAAAACTTTAATCACGTTGAATCATTATGCTCCAAAGTCCACCTGCTTCCCCAGTGCCATCCAAGATTGCGAGGTCCCAAAATACTTGATTTCAAGAATTATAAAAGCTATGGGTATATCCATACAAGAGAAGTGAAACAAAGATCTGCATCTTCTTAAATGGTTTTTAAGTGAAAAGCATTTTCAGTTCCTCAATACGGGCTGTTCGTACTTCTTGATCAGTTAAGGCACCGGATATCATCCTTTGCTTGCGTGCTTGCACTGCTTCCATTCTTTCCTCCACTGTTCCCTGCCATCACATCCGTCAAAGAAAAGCAGAATCGAAGCAAAAGAAAAAATGTGAGAACAATGCAAATGCTAGGTTCCAATATTCAATGTTTGTGACATGGCATGATGATTTAAATTCAAAGTTTCAGCTGAATTGTAAGTTTAACCTGTCAAGCACCTAAGGCACAAAAAACAGGGCAGCACACAAATGGCAATTTCAATGCAGTTGAACAAGGTTCTAGCGTATATAGCTTCTTTCAAATGGACAAATTTATACCTTGACAATGAACCTTTTGATTGCTACTCTTTTAGTCTGCCCAATGCGATGGATGCGCATGACAGCTTGTTCCTCTACAGCTGGATTCCACCATGGATCCTGCATAAAAGTGAATCCTTACTTGTCAATCATCAATAAGCAATTACCCAAGCACAACACAGAGAAAATAAGTCAGCTATATCATTTCTTATTACTATGCTTAAAATTTGCTGAATGATACCAAAACTAGATGTGACTCTTCATCAAATATCACAAAATGAAAAGCACCAAAAATGATTGCACTTATTTAATAAGAAGCAGAGTACAATACTTATGTGTTCTACATACCAAGACAAAGGCATTGGAAGCTGCAGTTAGGTTAATTCCAACCCCACCAGCCTTCAATGACATCAACAACACCTGATCCAACAATGAAGCTAAAGATAAAAGTCAAGCTATCTAAAGAACTAGTAAATCAAACTTCATCCAGGAAAATTTTGTCACCAACCTTGATGTTGCTATCTTCTGAAAATTGTTTTATTACTTTTTCACGCTGCTGTTGATTCAAAGTCCCATCCAGTCGAAGAAAGGGAATGTTACTCCTGGACATTAATAAGAATTATACTAATATGAGCAACATAAGTGAAAGATGAGTAGAATAGTTACAAGAAAGACAACTAAATCATTGTCTATTCATGATGAACAAGGTCAAAACGCTTGCTAGGGCATAGCAACAGAGTAGGGAGGTGAGGAAGAAAGGAGCTGACAAAAGCATGCCATGCCAATGTGCCATCTTTGACCTAGTTAAACATTGTTTGCATCAAATCAACTTGAACAAGATTCAGACTATTCAAATTCTGTTATATGTGCACTTACATCACTCGATCAGTAATAAAACCAAGTTCAATGAGATTTTGACTTCAGGTTTGTCAATTTTGATAAATGAATTGTTTAAGCGCTCCTCCAAATCGTAAAAATATAGACAATGCATAATTCTGCTTTTATGAAAGAAATACCAATTTGAGACAATTGATGAGCTTCAACCGGATATTACCTACAAATGTTACATCAGTTGGAAACAATTACCGAGTAAGAGGAATCTGCAAGAGGTCCAAAAATGCAGTCCACTGGCTGAACAAGATGCTCTTAGAGCCTGACAAACGAAGATTTTCAAGTTCTTTCAACAAAACAACAACCTTAGTTGACTCCACCCAATTTTTCTCAACATCAATCTGGAACCGACTCTCAGTTGGGGCTGTAATAAGATCTTGCCTAGCAACAGTTTTTCTGTATGGTAAAAAAAAATAACTCTCCAAGAATAAAAATTTCATAGATTCATCTTAAACTTAATCTGAGGCCATAAAAGTCCAAACAAAAGTTTAAAAAAAAGCTGTTCAAGATACCTACAAACAGGACATAAACCAGAATTTGGATTTCGCCAACTTGCCAAGAGGCACTCACGGCATAAGCGGTGAGCACATGGAGTCAGTACAGCATCTTCAAAAGCTTCAAGACATATTGGACACTCTCCTTGTTCCCCCTTGCGCAGCTCTTCAACCACCTCTTGAACAAATGCCCTCGAAGGCAAATCTTTGGCTTCCCCTTCCAGGGTATTCTGGCCACCTCTAAGGAATCGTTTAGCTAGCTTATTCAGATCTGAGTAATCTTGTGTATCTCCCCGGCTAGACACATCAAAATTACCCATCACCATTCAAAGACAATGTTTGCTTATCTTATAAAAGATACAATTAATGTTACTCATAAGAATGAAGAAACAGTTGCATTTTGCATCTGTTTTAGCTATTGACTTTTAGGTTGTAAAATAAATAATCCAAGAAACCACAATCCTTAAGGTATTGCCTAAATAATGACAAAAATATCAAAGACAATGATAATAGTAAGGATGACCACAAAGTCAAATCAACTCAGCAACCAAATCCATATAATAAGTTACAGCTGGATATCAGCAAAGAAAAGGGCTGTCAAACTCCTTAAAAATTCAGGAGACAAAATTTTTTGAGTATAGATCTTCCAAACTAGTCCTGTCAATAAACTTAATTTGAGCAATGGAGATTCTTTATAAGCTTTAGACTGGCTAGTTAGAATAGACAGCCATCATCATCATTATCATCATCACAATCACACTAATAAAAACCAGAATGGGAGGGAATAAAGGTAAGCAGCAGACCTCATCACAAGGAATGGATGATCACAACATTGACGTAAACGTAGAAGTAACTCCAAAATAGAAGCATAATTATGAAGAACACGTCCTTGCTCAACAAATTGATCAAACTTCACCTGAACAGATACCCACCAACACATAAAAGTTATAAACTATAAAGGCATCATGAAATGTAAATGAAACCAATAGATAAATAAAATTATACCTTTGATCTTTTAAATAGGGCTTCATAAAAGTCTTTTTCAGCTTCAGTGAGCTCACAGTAAATCACCTGAACATCAGCTGGAGGGAGAACTAGAATTGGCCTATAACAAACAAAAATTTAGGGGCATAATCTATAAAAAGCCCAAATGAGACAACTAAGTATACTTAGCCAGTATACTCACTTGCCATCTCTATCTGTGCTACACTTTGTTCGCCTTAACATGATTGGCTTTAAGATTGACTGAACCAACTTTAGCCCTCTCTCATCACCCTCCTCGAATGGTTTTTGAATGAGTTTGTTCCACCTAAACCATAGCTAGTTAGCTAAATACTGTGAGATATACAAAATTCAGAGAACCTTTTTTGGCACAGAAAATTCAAAGAATCAGCTTTAAAATAGCCTAAAAATGCATTTGCCATATTAACAGATATATAGAAGCATACTAGAGAAGCGTTTCATGTATTGCACAGGTAATGTTAATGTTCAACATGAATACATACAGTTAAAAAGTTGCTCTGTCTTAGAACCAAAGAGAAATAAATGTGAATTATAAAGGTAATGTAATAACAATCATATTCAATTTTACTGTTTCAGTCCAACTATAAAGGAGATACTTAAGATCATATCCTACATTTTCCAACAAACAAGTTACGAAAAACTTACCAGGGCCAGTTTCCCCAAGGTTCCACCCTCAAAAACCGGAGAAGACTGTATAAATCCTCCAGCTTGTTCTGTGACAATAAAATTTTCTAGTTAGGATGCATATAAAATTAATTTAAATATCACAAAGCATAAAGCTCTATGAACCAATATATGTGTAATGAAAAATTTTTGAGTCAGCATGAAGAAAACATATACTGATAGGGACAAGCAAATAGTATTACCCTTCACATTTTCCAATATATAACAGAAATCTACTTCTCCAGCATCATAACTACAACAAATAGCTTGAGAAACAATTACCACAAAGCAAAGAAAGCTCTGCTTCAAGCACAAAACAATAAATGTGAATTTTAACACTTAGCATATGATTATGTAGTTAAGACCAAAACTTCATCTCTAAATCTGAAGAAATCAATTCTCTCTGCTTCAAGCACAAAACAATAAACACATACAAATTTTAGAACTTAGCATATGATTAAGTAGTTAAGGCTGAAATTCATCTCTATATCTGAAAGAAATCAATAGACTGCATCAATCAAAGATTCCATAATCATTAGATAGAAATTCGTTCAAATTTTGATGAGTATAG
Source organism: Theobroma umbraticum (assembly GCF_002168275.2). NCBI lineage: Eukaryota > Viridiplantae > Streptophyta > Magnoliopsida > Malvales > Malvaceae > Theobroma > Theobroma umbraticum. The sequence goes on from NW_018397257.1 coordinate 8,686,119, forward strand.
ATTCTTGACAACAATGCATGACGGAAATGGAAAGCACTCAATATTTGTACCAATAGGTATAGACGTTTCATAAGTATTACATGTCACACATCACTCAATATTTATACCCAAGGTATATTAAGCAAATGGAAACCACTCACTCACTATAAGGAAACGGGCCAAGGATCCTTAATGTAGGATCATTATTTAGAGAATTAGAGCTTTATCAGGATTTCATTTTACAATAAGGGTTATATTGGCAATTTCCTATTTAGATTATTGTTTTATGGGCTCTAAGATACAAACACTTTAGTTTTTAATTTTCATTCAGCTTTTGGAATACTGTACTCTCTTGTTTCCTCTTCTTCCTAGCTTTATTCTTTTTCTTTGTCTAGTTCTTCTCTTCCTACCCTTTCCCTCTGTGCTGTTATTTTCTCTCCCCATCGCCTTCTCTCTCTCTCTCCACATTCTATTCCTCTCCAACATGTACTATTTACTAGAATGGGTGAGGCAGTTGCTCAGCCAATATAACAAGAGAGGAAAATGTAAGAAAAATCAATACATACTCAGAAATTTTCTCCTTTTACTTCCATACATGAAAAAAAGTGGGATAAAAGGAAACCTAAATAACAAAAACTTGCTATACCCATTCAAGAAATATTTAAAACCAAAGGATGACTTTACATATTTTTCTAAAATGCTATCACCTGGATTGGAGTGCCAGTGAGACACCAGCGACGATCAGCAACTAAAGCAGTGGCAGCCATGGAAATTTGACTTTTAGAGGACTTTATGGTATGTGCTTCATCAAGAACAACCCTGAACCACTGAACTGAGTATAGTCCTCCATTATCTTCAGAATTCTAAAAAACAAACGACAAGTCACTTTTTACTTATGTGTAAAATATGAAGCAATTTCAATAATAATAAAAGTAAAATTCTTCAACCACCTCTGCTGAAAATTCTGAAGCTAGAACTCCATATGTAGTAATTACAACATCATTCTGCGCAAGAAGTTTTGCATCCTTTGGCCTACTTTGTCCATAATGAACATATAAAGACAAAGACCCTGGTTGCACATGAGTTTCAATCTCTGCCTGACAATACCCAAATGTTTAGAGCCAAACTCAATAACAGAAAAGTGAAGAATTAAGCAGATACTCCATAAATATTAACAGAACTGCTGAATTCAAAATATGAGATGTTACTATAAGCAAAAAATCCAGATGTTACTACAAGGTAAAAATCATAAAGTGAATATACATCAAAACTGAAAAAGCAAACCTTCCATTGGCCAAGAAGAGTCATAGGACATATGATCAGATTGCCCCCATTTACATGTTTGTTCTTTTGCTTCAACAACATATCAAAGTCAGGGAATTTTGTTGCATTTTTCACGGAATTTGGTGATTGGCCAAAAATATTACTGACTTCACCACCTTGATCAGAAGACTGATCTGGGGATTGACTATCTGATAAACCACCTCTTTCTGAATAGGTTACTAGGAGGGATATTGTCATGATTGTCTTCCCAAGCCCCATAGCATCCGCCAGAATCTTCAAAAATAAAGGAAGTTAAGATGCAGTAAAAATGTAACAGGAGGGAACTAAATTATGTAGACAGAAAAAATGGTAAGGGCATACTCCTCCTCTAGCCATTTGATTTGTGCTTGGGAATTCTATTGTAGCATCACCAGTAAACACATTCAAGTATACAACAGGCTCCCTCCTATAAAAAAGGTACCCCTTTAACATCCATTAACACGATAAGTGGAAGTAATCAGCTATAAAGATCTTATGACGTACTTATCTGCTAAGCGATACGCTTCCCAGCAAGGGTGAAGGGTTGTAGCTGCCTCATCCAAGCAATGTCCCTTCTCCACCTGAATCATCCAGTGGAGGGCCTGCTTTTGGTAAGGACGAAGTTCACACTGGAGAATGCCAGGGGGATCCATTTCCTAAAACACAAAAATTGCCGTGTGATTTCACCTATCATTAGTAATGGCATGCACCATGAACCCTTTTCAAAAATGGCAATACCTCTAACTCAGAGTTATCTCCAACACCAACAATATTATCAAGATCAGCATCAGAGATGGACTCCTCATTTTCAACCTCAATTCCACTTTGAGATTGATTCTTAAACCTGTTTGTAGGTAACAATGGGGTATGAAGACCAGAACCATCCTGTTTGCATAATATCATTCAGGAACTCGACTACTGAAAAACCACTACTATTGAAATAGTAAATATAACTATTATTTATTTATTTTCCTACCTTTGTTTCCAAGGGTCGCTTCTTTGTATACAAATCACCAGGAGCTAATTCTGCCTAATTATCATAAAACAACAATAAAGACATTGCTCATTGAAATATTTGAGAGAAAAACATGGTACAATACACACACGAGCAATATTTTGCTTATTTCATGATAATTATATCGACAAGGTAACCACAACCAAAACAATACATCAAAACTTAAGCAAACCATTACCTTCTTAAAGGGGGTTAAGCCAAGCAACCGGAACAAATTTGGGAGAGGGTGAACAACAGATTCCTCAGTGGAAGTGCTGGCTGCCTTGAGTGAAGTCTGCTGATACTTATGTAACATGGAACTATTAATGTACACACTGAATCAAACCAAAGATTTACAGTCATCAAAACCAGATTTAGTAACAAACTAACAAAGAGTAAACTTTCAAACTAACCACACCTTAAAGATAAAACAATAGTATCCATAATACCCAACACATCCGGAGCTGATTTACACTGTCCCTCAACTTTAACCTTTTTATCCCTCACAAGAGGCAACAAACATCGTGCCCACTCATTGGGTATTCTACCAATCTGCCAAAACAATCAAATGCATTTTAAATTTTTATATTTCAAAAATATTATTTCTTTTACATTCAAATGCCATTTTTTGCTTCCATAAATAAAAAGTAAGTAGAAAAAAAATAAGTGACTGATTACTAAAATTTCAAATCAAGTTTTTTACCTCCCCAGAGTTCTTGGTAGAGAACCTAACAATCTCTGAACAAGCCGCTGCCGCTAGCCTTCCTCTCCCAAAACCTTTCCCCACTGGCCCAGCCGGACTCGGGCTGCTACGCTTTAATGGAAACGTGAAACAAACTTCATCCCCGGCCTTCACTTTCCTCCCTTTACTCGTTGAAAGTCCGGGTACTTCGCTGGAGCCCACAAGCCACCAGTCATTTTCAACCGTAACATTCTCTTCATCTTCCACAATACTTGCACCACAAGTAACATTTCCATTACTACTACAACTAGAATTCTTACAATCTTTACCCGTTTTCTTCGGCTTCACACTAACCGACGTCGTATGGGAGCTCGAATGTCGAGTCTCGGGTTCAGGTTGTTTCTCTCGGGGCTTTAAATTGAGAGGCGAGTCCAAAATTATGTTGATGGCAGCGTTGGCGTCGTTTTTGGCCAAGTGTAGGGCTCTGATTATGTCCATCTCGGAATGCTCTAATCCGACGATTGATTGAACGGTTTTAATGAGAGCCTCCGTCTCCTTGCTTCCTCCCATCGGGTTATCCCTTAAAACCCTAACCCTAGCCTCGAATTAATCCAACTTGGGCGATTTTTATTTTCGGTAGTTCGGAGGAGATAGTTCCGCCGTAGGCGACCGAGAGAAGGGGATTTGAATTTTAAGGGCCAATGCTAAAATGCGGGGCGGTGCATGTTATCGGAAAGGCGGGTATGCTTTAGAGATGGCGGGAGAGCGTCACTGAAAATTAAAGGGCACAACCAGATGACAAAGATGAAGTGTGTGATATACAGCTGACGCGTCACCTTTTCCCGCCACTTTTATATAGTGCAATGGGGGTCTGCCTCTACCGCTTTTTTTGTTTTGTTTTCTTTTTCCTTTTTCCGCCTTTGGAAAAGCTTCGAGCTTGTGCTTTTAGTTGTTAGGAGTATTTTGGGATAGATATAGAATATAATATGATTTACAATTAAATTACTTTAATTGAATCACAAATGACTCTATCATTTAGTAAAATTACGTGGTCAAATGATTGACTCTCCAACATTGAAGCATTAAGCTTTTTATTTGTATTACTATTTAAAGTAATAATGATTATTGTTATAATTGAAAAAAAAAATTTTAAATTTTATTTTTAGATAAAAAAATCATAGCTAAATACTCTGGTGCAATAATGATTATTGTTTTACTTTCATATTTAATGTAATACGAATGCAATTAAAATTATATGTACTATTAGTCTAATTAATATATTGTATTTTGAGTTTAGGGTTTTATGGTAAGGGAGTTAAATGAAATTTTATAAATGTTAAAGGATACTTTAGTTTTTTAATCTTTTTTATGAAATTTATAATTAGTTAAAAGATTCAAGGCATAATGTAATGCTCGAAAAAGTTTTTAATTTATTTAAATAAATTTTATTTTTTTTATTATATTTAATTAAATTTTTATAATTTTATGTTAAATTTAATAAGTCTTTATGAATAATAGTTGATTAATTTTTATTAATTCAAATGTCACTTATCATTTTATATTTATATAAAAATATCATATGGTCTTGTTATTATGGCATATTAATATATCGCATCATTATCAATTATGATATATATATGCTACATCATCATTAATTATAAACATCAACATGTTATGTCAGCGTTACAAAATACAAAATAACAAATGACATTTTGACTAAGTTAACCATTAATTATTAGGTTTATTTGACTCAAAATAAAACTATAAAAATTTGATTATACATGATAAAATAATAAGAGCTTATTTAAATTTTTTTAAAAAGTTTAACGATGTCTTTTTTAAGTATTATGCATTATCATAATGATTTTATGTCTTTTAGCATGGCTCTTTAAGGCATTTTGACTACTTAGATTTCTTTTATGACATCATCATAGACAATCCCTTTTCATCTAATGTCATTTTTTTGGTAAATTTCAAGAATAATTTGAGTAAAATAATTTTCAAATAATATGTCCAATTTTAAATTTTAAACTTTTTATGTTTAATTTAATTAGGCCTTAATTGGATTGTTATGAGCTTAATTAAATAGAACAATTAGATCTTGAGCTAGATGATCCAAATTGCAATAAACCCAATATTGTGGAAAAATATAAAAATATAGTAATACAAAAAAAATCCCAAAATACAAAAATCCTTAACAAAGAAATAAAAATTTGAAAAAAAAATCTAAAAATCTATCAAAAGGGAAAAAATGGAATTTGCCCTTATCCCATATTCTTTGATTTTATTCTTCTCTAATTTTTTAGATCTCTATGATCTTATCATTTCTAATTTCTCAAATTTCTTCAATTTTCTCACTTCCAAAGTTTTGGATCGATTTGATTTTTTTATCCTTGTCTTTTTGGATTAGAGGGGATAGGACCCCATCCTTTAACAACAACAAACACAAGAATCATACACAATAAATGCAACCCTAGGAGATAAAAAACTTACAAGGTTAATGTTTTCATATTTGAGGTTTTGGGGGGAGTTTTTGAATATTTCAATTTATGAAAAGGTGACAAAAAGGTAAAAGAGGCAAAAAAGGAGTTTTTTTGCGAAGATCAACAATCAATAATGGTAGATTTAGGTTTTTAGCAACCTTGTTTTTTTTTTATTTGAAAAAACATGAGTTAATTTTGGAAAATGTACTCCAATTAAAAGAAAAAAGTTATATAAGAATCAAGGATAGTGTTTTTTGTAGTTTCAATTAGTGACACGGTGGTCAAGATTTGAGATTGTAAAAGAATTAAAGAGAGAGGAGAGAAAAGTGAAAGGTAGAAAGAAAGGAGAATAGAAAAAATAATGGTTGATGTTACACATCCCACATAGGATGGGTCTTAGACTTATAAATAAAAGTCTTATTCCATCTACTAGACATATTTTTTGAGTTAAAAATGTAGATCCGTAACAAATGGTATCAAAACAAACTCAATTTTCCTCAAGAGAGATACTAAGGTCGAAGTATACCTCGACCAAGATAAAGTCTCTCTCTTCTATGGGTAAAAGAGTGTTATACAATTGAGTAGGATAAAATGTCACGAATCTAAATTCTTAAAAGATAAGATGAGTTTTTAAGGTTATAAGTAAAGGCTTTTATTCACCTAATATGTATGTTTGTTGGGTTGAAAATGTGGGTTTGTTACAATTGATATGTCATGTTAGGGAGAAGCACAAAAAGAAAAAAGAACAAAAGTAGAGTGAAGTTAACCTGAACTAGATCAAGATACCCATTAATAGCCCAATGTGTGTGGTAAGCTCATGAAGGTTTTAGCCTAATACATTTGGGCTTGTTTCTTTATTCAAGAATAACATTTGTGTCTACAATTTGATAATCTAGTTTACATATGACAAGTTGAAAATAAAATTAATAAGTGACCAACCCCATATGTTTTAAGAATTAACAATCAATGGGTGCCTTTAAATTTTTTAAGATAATGTGTGAATTCCTTTTTCTATAAGTCATACTCATTCACAATCAATCAAAGAGTGTCCTAAGTTAAACCCCAAGTACATAAGAATCTAACAAAATCAACATTAATAAAATGCACTCATTTTATGAATCGTGACTCATATAAAGTTTTAGGAAAATAGCAAAAAAAAAAAATCAATACTATTCCCTTAGAGAATCCTTCCTCCTTAATATAAGGAGATATAAGAAGTTTATGTTTAAAACGGGTGTGGAAAATAGATGCTTAAATGAAGAAACAAAATGCAAAAGACAATATTGTTTTGGATCCTCCAAACACATTAACACAACAAAAGTACTCCTTTTTGTTATAGAAACAACAATAAAGTTACTCTTTTTTGTTATAAAAACAATAATTAATTACCAATAAACAGTCAAAGTATTTTTTTTTAATCATTAAAGATACATCAACATAGATTTGTTACACATAATGGCCCAACTACCAAAAAGGAAATCTACACCTTATCCACCCTAATTCATAAGAAAAATACATCATTAAAGATTAGGAAGAAATTGAAAAAAGATCACCACCACACCACCATGCAAGATACATATTCTTTCTACCAACACCAAATTTTGCTAAGGAATTCACCAAGGTGTTTTCTTCCCTATAAGTATGAATAAATTTGAACTATCCCCCCATGTTCTTAAGGAAGCTGTCAATTTCATTGAAGATTTGCCACCATTTCCATGGATGCTATTCCATCTTAATTAGCCAAGTAATCACAACTTTCGAGTTCGATTCACAATTAATTTGAATTTTCCAACGAAAGATGAGGAAACGAAAACCTTGAGTGCATATTTTGTAGCCATCAACTTAGCATAATTGGATTCAAGCACACTTAAAAGGTCAAAGAATAACCCTTTAATCACCCTTTTTGCATCCCACAATAATGTAATGTTGATAACACAGTGATCAGATAGCTATTGATGAAATCTTCAAATTGCATTTATCTATTGATGGTGTTTATCCTTAATAACACCGTCACAACCCAAAAGGCCAGGCTTTCCCCTAGTTGACCCAACAACATTAAATTTCATGTTATGTCCATTTTGTGAAGACTAAAAAACCAACACTTCTCTTCTCTACCAATTTAGAAAAGGTCCCACACTTCCATGGCTCAATCCACCAACTGATATCATCAAAGTCTACATCCCCTTCAATTGCTTTTACTTAAAACAGTGATTTCATTTTAATGAGAAAGAGGATTTCTCTCATGTCCCATGATTTATCATTAAAGGTGGTCTCATTCCTTGCCAACCAAAATAACCACCTTGTTGCCTCACAAATCATCAATCATATTTTCTTCAAGATTTCCACAAAATGGTAGCCTTCCAAGCTTTAACAAAGAATTCCATAGTGTTTGATAAGACCCATTATATCCCCCACCATTGAAGAACTTGACACCATACAATCCAAGAAAAATAGCAAAGAAACAGCACATGGGTATAGTCCTCATCAAACAAACCACACCAAGCACGTAAACACATATCCTTGTCAAAATTCACCTCATAATTACATGAGAAACACTTAGTTAGAACCTTGTTAAGAATAACAAGCCAAATAAAACATTGAACTTTTAGAAGGATTGAAAGCTTTCAAATTGAGAAAAACCATACCTTGTGCTCCTTAATACTTAATGGTGCCTCTAATTTTGCTGCGAACTTTTTTACTGAAGAGACTCCATGTGTATCTCATTTCCACACTAAATGATCCTTTTATAATAGTAACCTCCTTACGCTTGTCAAAAAGGTTAGAGAAAGCATTTTCCTTCCACACAAAGACGTCAAAAAGTTAATTATCCATTATCCCTTACACTAAACATTTACCATCTTAGCTTCAGTGTCGACGGGTGGGTAAAGCCACAAAAGCAAGGGCTTTTGGCTTTATATTTAAGGAGACCTCATAATTTTATAATAATTACATTAAAAATATACAAAAATTAAGACAATTAATAAAATATCTATCTATTCTCTTATACCTAATAAATATCTATTTTCTCTCATCTCTACATCCTTATTAATTCTCAACTATTTATCTCATTTCCTATTAAAAATATGTAAAAGTCAAAGATAATTAATAAATGACATATTTTTTCATTTTTCTAATTATGTGCCTAATAAATCTCAATTTTTTATTATATCCTAATTCTTATAATGCCATTAATTCTTAACTATTTCTCCTATTTCCAATCAACCAACGGTAATATGTATTTTATATCCAATAGCTAGTTTTTCTCACCTATTCCTCTCACTTGCAATCAACTAATAGTAAAATGTATTTAATGATCTCCAACTGCTATTCTTTTCTTATATATAAAATAAATTTATTTTTTATTTTTAAAGTTCAAAATTTTTAAAAAATTTATACAAATCGAAGAAAATAGTTCAATTGATATACTTAATCATATAAGAAGACTCAATTATTTTCCAAATGCATATATTGCTTTTAGAATAATGTTAACAATTTCAGTAAGTGTTGCTTGAGTAAAAAGAAGTTTTTTAAAACTAAAATTAATAAAATCTTATTTGAGATAAAAAATATCTCAAAAAAATTAAATAGAAAACAACTTGATTATATAAATTTAATTAGAGATTTTACATATCAAAAAATTAAAAACATAAAATTTTAATAAATTTATTTTCTTAATTTTAATTAAAAACCTCATTTAAGTATTTAACTTTAGGTTTTCAAGCCATTGCAATTATAAGTCTTTACTGCAAGCAAGTGTCTATAGTTTGCTATTGGATTTTCCTAAATTGCATGGAAATGGTCCTATATGCAGCTCATGTCAGTAAGATAAGTTGACTAGAAAGTCTTTTCCCAAGTCAAGTTTGAATATACCAAAAAACAAATTAGACTTAGTTTATTCTGATGTTGCTGGACCTATGAGTAAGCCCTTTTTAAATGAAAGTAAATATTTTGTTATTTTCATTGATGATATGTCTAGAATGACTTGGATTTATTTTATATAGCATAAGTCAAAAGTGTTTTTAGTGTTTCAGAAATTCAAAGCAAGAGTGGAGAATGAATCTAGTTGCAAGATCAAGACACTAAGTACAGATAATGGAAGAGAATATACTTCTTCAGAGTTCACAAGTTATTTGGAAAATGAGGGTATTCATTATCAATTAACAGCTCCTTACTGTCCTGAATAGAATGGTGTCAGTGAGAGGAAGAACAGAATAATTGTGAAGATGTCCAAGTGGCTTCTATTTGGGAAGATGCTTCTTAAAAGCTTTTGGGCTGAAGCAGCTAACACTATAGTTTATCTGCAGAATATCTTGACCACTCAAGCTGTAATTAACAAAACTCCCTATGAAGCTTGGCACAATATCAAGCTTTTTGTGGATCATTTGAGGATCTTTAGATCCGTTTGCTATTTCCATGTTCCTGAAGAACTTAGAGATAAGTTGCAGCCAAAGGCAAAAATGGAAATTTTTATTAGTTACAGTCAATAATCTAAAGCTTATAGAGTTTATCAAATTGAGTTTGGTAAAGTGTTTGTTAGCATACATGTAGCATTTGATGAAAGAGTATATTGGAACTGGGAGAAAAATCAAGTGCAGCATATTAAAATTTTAAATGAAGATGTTAATCTTCTAGCTGTAAGCAGTGATGAGATGCTTTACAAAGAACAGATTGAGGATGAATCTCCTATGAGAGGTACCCAACTGTTATAGGAGATTTATAAAAGTTTTAATGTAGCAGTATCTGAGCTTGCTACACTTGAAAAAGTTGTTGTGCTACCAGAATGGAAAGAAGCTATAAAAGAGGAAGTGAACATGACAAATCTTAACAAGACATGAAGCTTAGTGGATAGGCCTAAACATCATCATGTTTTTAGAGTGAAATGGGTATTTAGAAAGAAATTGAACTCCAATGGTTCTCTGAACAAGCATAAAGCAAGGCTTGTTGTCAAAGGCTTTGCTCAACTGCCTGATGTAGATTATCATGAAACATTTACAACAGTTGCTAGAATATATACCATTCGATTACTGATAGCATTATCAGCCAAGTTTAGATGGAAAATATTCCATATAGACATTAAATCTGCTTCCTTAAATGGTGATTTGCAGGAAGAAATTTTCATTGAGCAACCTTATGGTTTTGAAATTGAGCCTAATTGAGACAAGGTATACAAACTTCATAAGGCATACTATGGTTTGAAGCAGGCACCATGTGCTTAGTATTGTAAGTTTGATGACTATTTAAAGAGTTAAGGATTTCAGAAGAGCAGTAATGAAGCTACCTTGTATATACAGAAAACTAGTGATCAAAATCCTTTGATTATCTCATTATATGTTGATGACATGCTAGTTACAAGAGGAGATGATTAAAGAATTGCAAAACTCAAGCTTGACATGCAAAACAGATTCAGAATGACTGGTCTTGGATAGATGAGTTATTTTTTGGGATTACAGATTCTTTAAAGCAATACATGAATTTATATATCCCAATCAAATTACATTGGTGAAGTTCTGGACAAGTTTAAAATGTCAGATTGCAAGATTGTAGGAACTCCACTTGTTACTCATGAAAAGCTGTCAATTGATAAAGGATTTGTGCTTGAAAATCCTTCAACATTTAGAAGCTTGATAGGATCTTTGCTTTATATTTGTGCTTCAAGGCTTGACTTGATGTTTGTTGTGAAATATTTGTCTAGATTCATGCAGGTACCTACCACTGAGCATTTTTCAATAACTAAAAGAGTGCTTAAATATTTAAGAGGTACTGCTAATCTTGGTCTTCAGTTCACTTATTCTGATGCAAAGTCAATTGAGTTAGGTTCTCGGATAGTGACTGGGTAGGATGTGTGGATGACTGTAAAAGCACTTTTGGATATGTGTTTACACTTGGAAATGGTGCCTTTTGTTGGAATTCAAAGAAGTAAGGGACTACTGCTTAATCCGCTGCAGAAGTAGAGTACATAGTAGCAACTATAGCTACAAATCAAGCTATTTGGGTGAAATTTTTTTTTAATTGATCTTGGTTTTCTTCATGTGCCTCCAGTCAAGCTGTATGTGGACAACAAGTCTGCTACAACTATGGTGAAAAATCCTATTTTTCATAGCAGAACAAAACATATCAAGGTCAAATACCATGCCTTGAGAGAAGCTGAGAAGAATCAAGAGATATCCATTCAGCATTGTAGTTCCAATGACCAACTTGTAGATATTCTAACTAAACCTTTGTAGTTGTCCAGGTTTTAAGAATTAAGAAGCAAATTAAATATTTATCAAGCTAAGTGTTAAGGAGGAGTGTTGAGATAAAAACTAGCTTGAATGTTATTTTGTTTAACTAAGAATTGGACAAGTGTCCATTTTGTTTCGTTGTACTGGCTTAATAGGCTGGATTGCTTCTGTCCTTTGTACATGTAAGCTTTGCATGCTTATGTTAAACACTTGGTGATCTTGTACAAGTGTTAATCATGCATGTTATGTATATATAAATGTATCTTTTTCTCAATTAGTGATATGATTGATATTAACCAACTTCCTCTGTTTTCCATTACCTTTTACTTTCTTCTTTGCATACTTGATACTTCTATTATGAATTAACAATAACAAGCTTGAGGGCGATTTTCTTTCTGATTGTGGCACCGAGCTTTTACATATAAGATGCAGGAATGTCTTTTAGTGTTTTGCTATTGGTTTTTTCTTACAAGACTCTTGTTTCCAATTGTTTTGTTCAAAAAGTAGCAAATTTTGTTTGAATTTTGAGTCAGGTGCTTTGATTGTTCATTGAGTCAATGGTCTTTTTAAAGGTTAGTATGGATGTTGTTTTTATGGTCAATGAGGTTGCAAGATAACAAGTGGTTTTTTTATGCTTTTGGTCTGTTGTTGATGTCTTTTGAAGTCTTTTTTTGTAGGTTTTTGAGAGTGTGAGCTCTATGTCGATCGCCAGAGGAATTGATAACTGTTTAGGTAGTTTTGTTTTTGTGTTTGCACTACCAAATGCTTTGGAGTAAGTGTAATTGCTACAAGGAATCAAACTACCAAAGCTAGAGTTTATATGCCACTAAAAGTCTTTGACTAACTTTGTTTAAGACTTGTTGGATGACATACTAACTATTGGATGATAATAAAATAACTACTTTAAAAAAAAAAGATTAGAGTTTTAGCTATATGGTATTTCATTCAAAATTATCATACATATGTATCAAATACATTTGATCTTGCATTAAGTCAACTGTGAAAAATTTAAAGATATTTTATCTTTGATTTATGTATCATCAAATTTTATTCCTATGCATGATAACATGAAAAAAAAAAGAAAGAAAAGAATTCATACGAAAAAATTACCCTCTCATATAACCTTTGATTTCTATGAATAATATAATTGAATTTGGTCATTAAAAAAGTGCAATATTATTATCCCAATTTAGTAAACTTAGATCATAGAACATTGAACGTTAATCCTCCTGACCGTTGCCAATAACGGATTAATTAAACTTCCAATTTCAAAGATTTAAAAAATTATATATTTGGCGGGTAATGCCACTTAAAGGAAAATTTCCCGCCATCTTTGCTATAATAATTTTGTGTCCCCATTTTTGTTTTCCCAAACTCGCTGCCTATGAATAAGAACAAAAGCGTGCGCAATCCACAATTTTCTAACCTTCCCCGTCATTAAGAATATCCGCGAATCGGCACAACTCTGAGTCGCCTCGTTGATACTCTTGAGTCAATTCGCTCATTTACAGCTAGTGTTTAATTTAAATTTTTTATTGACCAATTTTCGTTAGTAAACACTGCAATGGTCATGTGCTAAGGCTGGAATGGATCGTATATGGACGTGAGTATCTGGCTTTTTCGTGCAATTGGGTTTTATTCCAATCCCTATATGGAACCCTGATCAATTGTTATTGTTAAAATCACAATGATCATAAAATATGATTGTTTCTTTAGATCCTCCAAATTTTAAAACCATCAAAAGTTTTATTTTATTTCGTTTTAAAAACATAAATAACAAAATTAACATTTTTTAATGTTTAAAATTTTTATTTTAGTAAGTAAAAAGTAAAATTTTGCATCATCAAAGAATTTAAAATTTTTTATTTTCAATAATTAGATTTGGGATTAATCTTGGACAAATTATGAGATAAGTCACTGATGTTATTTTTTTATGAGTAATAATAGATACTTTAAATATAAAAATGATGAAATGTTTACAATATCATTTCAAGTTTTGACAACAACATATAATTTAAAAAAATGAATAAAGTCATATTTATTTTTATATCATGATTTAAAATTTAATTTTTTCATGGTATTTCAATTTTATTACTATAATTTAAATTTCGTTGATTTTTTTTAAACATATAGAATAGTAGTAACATTCAATTAATGTAAATGGGAATTTTTCATTAATTTTATTATTATTTGTACAAAAAATCAACAAATAAAAAACATAATGACAAAAGTTAATATTAATCTATTATATAATAATGGTCAATTTGACTTTAATCCATTTAAAAGATGCTTTATTTTATATTTCTACTTCATCAAATTTATACCAAAGTGTAAATAGAAGAAAAATTCCTAATATGTTTGGTTAGACTAAGAAATATTTAATATGATTTGACAAAAAAGCATAGTACATTTTAATTTTTTTTCTAAAAGGTTAAATATTTTTATTTCTGATTTTAAAAATAACAATTGAAAGTGTGCATAAAAAATTCCATCGCGACGGTCGATATCCTTCGTAAATCATTACTGTGAGGGTGCCCGCAGAATATCGCACCTATTTTCTACAAGAAGAAAAATCCCGTACAAGAAAATTCCAATTTTCACACTCCAACTCGGACGAGTTCAAATCGCTGTCTCACAAACCGAGTACTGAGTCAGTACCACTTTCTCACGCGAGATAAAAGAGGCCGTTGTTCACTCCTATTAGGGCTCTCTATCTCTCTCCCAAACCTCAAAAATCTCAGAAGAAATTTTCAATGGCGGTTATGAAACCCTAACCAGGTATCTCTCTCTAAGGTTCTTCCTCATAATTAACTTTTATTTTCAAAAAATTAAACTCTTCACTCCTTATTCCAAAATTAAATTTTCATTCAATAATTTTTTAAAAAATCGTCGATTTATTTAATCTTTATTCATAACTTCTTTGAAAGGATCTGCACGAGCCCTAGATTACTCAAAACTCAAAAAACGAAGCCGAATCGGTTTCTTATTACGGAAAAAAAGTAGGTTTTCTGGAAACCCTAGGTGGCTGTTCGGAAACTAGTTTAATCAAATCCAGGTCTCGATTCGATCTATAATTAGGTCGATCGATCAATGGAGCCTAAGGTACCGAGGCCTAGAGGTAGGCCGAGGAAACGTAGAAGACCGGAAGAAGAAAATGAAAGTGCCGCTGGTGATTCGAAATCTAATAATTCCAAAACTAAAAGGCGGGCATTGGTGACAAGATCCATGGCCCTCGTAGGTCGATATGTGTTGAAAGAATTTGGGGAAAATGTTTTTTTAGGGAAGATTGTTTCCTATGATACAGGTTTGTATAGAGTAGATTATGAGGATGGTGATTTTGAGGATCTGGAAAGTGGGGAGCTTCGCGAATTGATTTTAGAAGAGTCATATTTTGATGATGATTTGAGTAGAAGAAAAGTTAGATTAGATGAATTAGTGTTAAGCAGGATTGTAAAGAAGCAGAGTGAGTTGGAGGAGGAAAAGAAGAAAGTGGAAGTTTTGAAAAATGAGGTTGACGGTGTGGAAACATCGGCTTTAAGTGAGTTGAGTGGTGGAATGACAGTCGAGAATGATGATGGGGAGCAGCTTGAAGATGATGCGGATTCTTCAAGTGATTCCTGTGAGCATGCACGCGATAGATATTTGTCCTTGGAGGCTGAGGTGCCTGTTGTTCCACCCCCAATGTTGCCTCCTTCTTCAGGAACAATTGGTGTGCCAGAGCAGTGTGTTTCTCATCTGTTTTCTGTGTATGGTTTTTTAAGGTCGTTTAGCATCATTTTGTTTTTGAGCCCGTTTGGGTTGGATGATTTTGTGGGGTCTTTGAATTTCTCGGGTCCAAACCCGTTATTGGATGCCATTCATGTTGCTTTGATGCGGGCATTGAGTTATCATTTTGAAACAGTCTCTTCAGAAGGCTTAGAGCTCGCATCAAAATGCTTGAGGTATGTGTATACATTTTCACACATCATTTGGTAATTAGGTTTAGTATCATTGTTTTAATTACTTGATGGTTTTGTGATTCGGATTTTTTATGGCAAAATATTTTTCTCCATGATCTACTATACTGTTATTTTTCTTGTTAACGTGAGGTGGACCTTTAGCCCTTAAGAATCGAAAGAAAATCAGCATTTGTTTCCAATCCTCGTGCTTTTGGGTGATGAAACTGCCAGATTCTTATAATAATATGATTGTTACACTTTTTCCTCCCATTTTTAAACCAACCAAGTGTGGCTTTGATCTCTCCTTAAAACAGAACAGATGTTTGGACTTCAAGGCATCATAATACCCAGCGCCAATCCCAACACCCTTCTCCTCCTTCAAAAAAAAAAAAAGGAAATAACATGCTTGCTTAATTCATCTATAGAAATTTAAAAAATAATTGTTACATTCTTTATCTGCAGGTGCCTTGATTGGAGCTTGCTCGATACACTGACTTGGCCTGTTTATTTGGTCCAGTATTTTATGGTAATGGGATATGCTAGAGGACCTGAGTGGAAAGGATTTTATGAAGATGTCTCTGAGAGAGAGTACTATTCCTTGCCTGTGACCAGAAAGTTGATGATTCTACAACTCTTATGTGATGACGTATTGGAATATGCAGAGCTGAGAGCTGAAATTGACATGCGTGAGGCAACAGAAGTGGGAACAGATCCTGATGCGGTTGTGATTGATCCTCCTGAAAATGGGCCTAGAAGGGTTCATCCTAGATATTCTAAAACTTCAGCATGCAAGGAGAGAGAGGCAATGGAGATCATTGCAGAAAGCCATGAGGTCAAGTCATCTTCTAGAACATATTCTTTGGGTTTCAGAAGTGCTGAAGGGAATGCTGGTGTTGATGCTGATGTGGATGGCAATAGTGATGAGTGCCGTCTTTGTGGCATGGATGGGACATTACTTTGTTGTGATGGGTGTCCATCGGCATATCATTCGAGATGTATAGGGGTCATGAAAATGTATATACCTGAAGGGCCCTGGTATTGTCCAGAATGTGCAATTGATAAAATGGGACCAGCAATTACAGTAAACACATCCCTTAGAGGAGCAGAACTTTTTGGTGTTGATTTATATGGGCAAGTCTTCTTGGGTAGTTGTAATCACTTGCTGGTGTAAGCTTTTAAACCTCCTATTTCTTATTCCACTTTTCTACACTAGTAATATTTCCTGTTTGTCAAGCTCAGGTCAACACATTCTTGTCTGTGACTTGAAATTGTTCTGTGATTATTTTTTGTTCTATTATTTAACTGTCAGCATATTTGAAAAGTGTTTCATCATGTTAAGTTGCTTGTTCATGTTCTTCCATCCTTTGACTTAAGTTCCTCTCTGATGCCTCCTTTTCTGGTTAGGATTAGCTATTCACTGTTTCTAAATTTTATTCACAATTTCAAATTGATAATTGCAGGCTTAAGGCTTCCCTTGACACTGAATCATATCTCAGATACTACAATCTGAATGACATTCCAAAAGTCCTCCGGGCGCTTTTTTCATCCATTCAACATAAAACATTATACTTTGATATATGCAAAGCCATTATACACTATTGGAATATCCCAGAAAATCTATTCTCTCCACTTGAAATGGGTGGCAATGTAGCAAATAGAAAGGAAGATGCAAAAATTTCTAGTAGATCACCTCTGCCTTCTGGAAAGGAAAGTCACAAATTTTTGGATTCAGTTGATGCTGAGAATGCAATTAGTTTCAGTGGAAGCAATGTGGGAGTTTCCTGTCCAGATTCTTCTGTGGATGCGATGAACCAAACTGACCTTCCTGGTTCTCTGAGTAATGTTGGGACAATGGGAGGGAAGGATCATCCTCCAATGAATAAGAAGCTATCTGAGCAAATTTATATTGAGTCTGCCATGTCTGCTGCTTCAGCTAGCCAGCAAGCTGCATCTGATGTTACCCACCAAAGCTTAGTTGACAGATCAAGTGTGATAGATCATCATTCATGTGCCTCAGGAGGAAACAGTAGTGACAGTTATGGTGGACCAGCAAATGGTATCTATTTTCACGCAAATATGTTCTGCCAGAGCATAGCAGGAAATCATGTTGGTATTGCAAGCAATGCAAGAAATTCAACAGTTGATTACACATACAAGGGGATTTCTTTTAAACCACATGTTTATGTAAATCACTATATTCATGGGCATTTTGCTGCTATTGCATCTGCTAAGCTGGCTGTTCTTTCATCAGAGGAAAGTCAGGTTTCTGAGCTAAACAAATCAGGCAGTGCCAGAAAAGTTGCATCTACAAGTAACATTTTCTTGCAAGTAAAAGCTTTCTCATTGGCAGCCTCACGATTTTTCTGGCCAAGTGCTGAAAAGAAGTTGTTGGATGTTCCAAGGGAAAGGTGTGGCTGGTGTTATTCTTGCAAGGCCCCTGCATCAAGCAGGAGAGGATGCATGTTAAACTCTGCTGTCTCCACTGCCACTAGAAGTGCCAATAAGATCCTGATGGGCCTTCCTATTTTAAAGAATGGAGAGGGTAGTCTTCCTAGTATTGCGACATATATTTTATACATGGAGGAGGGTTTACGTGGTTTTGTAACTGGCCCATTCTTAAGCCCAAGTTATCGGAAACAATGGCGTTCAAAAATGGAAGAAGCTTCAACATGTAGTGCAATAAAAGCCCTCTTGCTTGAAGTGAGTTGTACAAATATTTTCATTAATTTCCTTCTCACTTATCTGCTGTAGCACTTTATCTTGATTTCCCCCAATTTTTTGTGGTCAAGATTTTCTGGCATACTGTCAGCCTGAACTTTTGTCACCTTTACATAAAGTTTTTTTCCCAATTTTTTCTTTAGGTTTTACTTTAAATTTGGATTATTTTAGGACTTTAACCGATGTGGTAGGTGTGAGGTTGTTTACCTGTAGATTGTTAGATTTATCATGTTCTTTAACCAATTTATAGTTGGTTTCTTACTAACTTAAACTTTGGATTAATAGGTTATGAGAACCATGATAGTTTCTACAATTGTTATCATTCAGTTCTTCTTTGCAGAACGTGCTTGGTTTGCAGTTAGCCTCTGTCCTTACTCTTACCCACTTCTTAATGACTTATAGTTTAGGAAGGCCATAGACATATTAATTGTTTTGCTTCCTCTTCCTTTCCTGCTATATCACTTTGTCTCCATTTGTCTTTGGTTGTTAAAATATTTATATAGCATCCTTTGGTTTCCATCTCTCAATTACTAATTTAGAACTTTTTGCAACCCTTGTGTCCTTGTAACTTATTTGAAGTAGTAAGCTAATGCGTATAATTTGATGAGATGCCATTTGCTGTTCTCGTTACTTGTTCCAGATGTACTAGATATATCGGTTACCATTATGGATTTATCATCGTGCATATATTCTCTATATTTTGGTTGATGTGGTTTATGGTTTCCATTTTCAGCTTGAGGAAAACATCTCCGTTATTGCTCTTTCGGTGGACTGGATCAAGCTAATGGATGATTGGTTAGTAGAATCTTCTGTGATTCAAAGCACTTCATCCACTGTGGGATTGCTACAGAAACGTGGACCAGGTGGAAGGCGGCGTAGGAAACAGTCTGTTGCATCTGAAGTTACAGCTGACGACTGTGACGATAAAAGTTTTGATTGGTGGCGTGGCGGGAAGTTATCAACTCATATATTCCAGAAAGCCATTTTGCCTGGCTCAATGGTTAGAAAAGCAGCACAACAAGGTATCTTTGGTGTCTATGGGATACACAAAGTTCAGTTTTCAACTTTATAATAGTAAAATTGGTGAAAGTGAAGAAACTAACGGAGTTATTGTTTTATGACTTATTAGGTGGCGTGAGAAAGATTTCTGGTATTAATTATGTTGATGATTCCGAGATTCCTAAAAGAAGCAGACAATTAATTTGGAGAGCTGCGGTTGAAAGAAGTAAGAATGCTGCGCAGCTTGCACTTCAGGTTTGTCATTAAATTACTATGTTTGAATGAACCATTCCTGGCAATATTCTCTGTGTACATCATACTTGATTATCAGGAAGTCTAACAAAATTGAACTGGACTTTGGACCAGGTTAGATACCTAGACCTTCATGTGCGATGGAATGATCTTGTACGTCCTGAGCATAACATTCCAGATGGAAAAGGTACAGAGACAGAAGCATCTGTTTTTAGAAATGCAATTATCTGTGATAGGAAATCCGTAGAAAACAAGATCCAATATGGAGTTGCTTTTGGAAATCAAAAGCATCTTCCTTCACGTGTCATGAAGAACATAATTGACATCGAGCAAACTGAAGACAGAAAGGAGAAATATTGGTTTCTTATAACACACATCCCTTTATATTTGATCAAAGAATATGAGGAAAAAATGAGTAATGTGGTTTTGCCATCAGTTAAGAAGGCTTCCAGTGAGTTATCTGAGTTACAAAGAAGGCAGTTGAAAGCTTCCCGTAGGAATATATTTGTTTATCTGACATCCAAGAGAGATAAGTTGGAGAAGTGTTATTGTGCTTCATGTCAAATGAATGTTTTACTGAGGTAATTATCTTATACTTTGTTCGTGTTATTTTTGTTAATATTAAAATTTCTGTTTTCTCAACCTGCTTGTTTTAGGCTTATTTATCTTTTTTCTTATTCAATCAAGCAGGAATGCAGTCAAGTGTGGGACTTGCCAAGGTATGCTAATCATTCGTTAGAACATCTTCGAAATTATCTTTTCTACTGAAAGTCAATATTCCTCAATTTTATCTTGGGGTTCCTAAAGTTATCTTTTCTAATATTTTTCAGCATCTATCTATGAGAATTAAGTTCATAAATTCATGTAACTTGCTAGCCTGCCTGCCTAATTTTTTTTTGCATATTCCAGTTGTACTTATTATTTTTGCAATTAACTTATAAACTGAAAAATACAAGCCATCCTTTTATAGGTAATCTAGGAGAAAGGTGGCCTGGGTAGGGTCTCCCCATTATTTATAGTTCTTTATTTGTTTGTATGTGCGTAATTGACTTTGAATATTTTCATTGTATGTTAATTTTCCATGCAACATTACAGGAAGTTTGCACTATGTATGTTTGAGGGATGTGCTGCCAGTAATTTTTGGTTTAGGTTTACATTTTTCGGTGAAGGAAGTGATTTTGTTGTGAAATAGTTTCATCAGATAAATAATACCATTGTGAGAATTTCATGCTAACGTTGCATCATATATGTGATTATCCTATCCTGTTTAATAGTATTGGTGGGCTTTAAATATAAAAATTTATCAAGAGCTGCATGATAAATGAATCTAAGCAGCAATTTGTTAGTAGCTTCATGAGTGGCAAGAGATAAAATCTGAAATCTGAAACTGTCTTATAACTTTCTTGTGACTCTTCTAGCAATTGACTGATTTATCAGCAGTCTTGGGCCATGGGAAACTTGTCCCTATGGTTTATTCTGACAGTGAATTTGTTTCTTTCTTTGAAAATTTGGAGTCAGGGGAAAAGGATATTAATTGGTGATCACCTACAGGCAGTTGCTTCTGAAATTTCATAGTTTACTTGGGCTGAAAGTGATAAGCATATATCTGTTCCTTATTGGGTCAACCGGATAGTCATCCAAACCCATTTATTTCCGTGTGTAAAAAATGAAAATGTGGGAGATAAAGGCAACTGAGTAAAATATCTACATTTTTGCAACAAAATTAGCAACCTTCTAATAGTGAATGCTGTTTGTTTTTTCTATGTGGGTGCCCTTATGCTTATTGTTGCGGAGTATGATTTGTGTTTGAATGTTCTGTCTGGATAATTTTGTTTTGTCATTTTGTGATCAGGTTATTGTCATCACGACTGTACTTTAAGCTCAATGCATATGAATGGGAAAGTTGAGTGTTTGATCATTTGCAAGCAGTGTTACCATGCCAAAGTTCTTGATCAAAATGAAATCAGTACCAAGTCTCCTATCATTCCCTTGCCCTTGCAAGGGCGAGACTGTCTCAGTGCACCAGCAGTCACCAAGGGCATGCAGGTTAAAAGTTCTGCTCAACCCATAAAACCACTGGCCTCTATCAGAAGTAAGGAGAATTCAGTCAGAATTCAGGAAAGAAGTTCTGATACTAAGCAATCTGCTTCTCTTTCTGGCTTAGCAACCAAGCGGAGTAAGTTGTGTAATTGGGGGGTCATATGGAGGAAAAAGAACAGTGATGAAACTGGAATTGACTTCAGACGTGCAAACATTCTCGCAAGGGGTGGTTCAGATAACCACTTTTTGAAGCCTATTTGTGAGCTGTGTGAACAACCCTATAATTCTGATCTAATGTATGTTCACTGTGAAACTTGCAGAAGTAAGTATATTGTAGATCATTAGTGTTATTTTTTTTTTTTTGAAGTTTTTGCTCTTAGAAATTTCTTTTGATTTCTTGTTTATGATGAATCTCTTTAATCATTGCAGAGTGGTACCATGCTGAAGCTGTTGAACTTGAGGAGTCAAGGATTTCTGATTTGGTTGGATTCAAATGTTGCAAGTGTCGAAGGATAAGAGGACCTGAGTGTCCTTACATGGATCCTGAGCTTAGAGAGCAAAAGCGCAAGAAACGATTTGGAAAGCCTCAGAAACAGGGTCAAGGAAGTGTAGTATTGGACTCTGATTTTGGAACTATTTCCAACGTTAAAGAGTGTAAACCCATCACTCGTAACGTTTCTATAGAGAATGAGCTTGTACCAGCTAATGATCCTCTTCTTTTCTCCCTTTCAAAAGTTGAGCAAATAACAGAGAACAATTCAGAAGT
This sequence comes from Theobroma umbraticum, assembly GCF_002168275.2. Classification (NCBI taxonomy): domain Eukaryota; kingdom Viridiplantae; phylum Streptophyta; class Magnoliopsida; order Malvales; family Malvaceae; genus Theobroma; species Theobroma umbraticum. The sequence goes on from NW_018397257.1 coordinate 8,708,493, forward strand.
GGATGTTGAGTGGAATACTGCTTCTGGCCCTGGGCTGCAGAAATTACCTGTCAGAAGGCATGTGAAGCGGGAAGACGTGGATGGTCATGCTGGGGGTGATCCTGGACTTGTTGAATTATCATCATATCCTGAACTTAGCAATTATACGGAGCCCAAGGAGGATACATCTCTTACTTTTGCAGAATGGGATGTTTCTGGCAATGGCCTTGAAAGTGAGTTGCTATTTGATTATGAAAGTCTTAACTATGAGGATATGGAGTTTGAACCACAGACCTATTTCTCTTTCACTGAGCTGCTAGCATCTGATGATGGCGGTCAAGTTGATGTACATGATGCAACGGGGGATGGGTCAGGAAATTTGGAGAATGCATCTGGTTCAATTTCACAGGATGGAGTCCCTGAACATCGTGGAACCGATACCTTTAGTAGTCAGGTGGAACCGATGATATCTGAGAACTCTGACGTTAATGCACCGCATTGTCATGTGTGCCTTCAGAACAACCCAGCCCCTGAACTTTATTGTGACATTTGTGGGTTTTTGATGCACAGTCATTGTTCTCCTTGGGATGAGTTGTCATCTTCAGAAGACAGCAGCTGGAAGTGTGGCCGATGCCGAGAATGGCGCTAGTTTTGAGATTGTCTTCTGTATCTGTTGGTTGAAATCTTCGGAGGCAAAGTGAGCCCCTGGTTACATTTTTTTATTATCAGACCGGTCATTGAGATTGTACATTGATGGAGGAATCAAAGTCCCAATGTCCCATAGCTGTGGTTTCTCGAGGCCAAGAAGCTTCTGCCGATTTTGCAGTGGCTTTCCTCCGATTGGATCAGTGTGGCTCTTTTCGACATCAAAAAGTAGACCATTCCAATCCTTCGGCCCGGATGGTTGGTTTGGTGAGAGATGCATTGAAGAGCAAGTTTTGGATGGATTGTTTTCCACATCAATTCTAGAGAAAAAGAGGGGTTTTTTTTTATAAGGTTTCTGATATTTACGTAGATCTTGACAGATAAGCAAAAGCTTTTTTTTATTGTGCTTATCTGATTGGCATTATTTTTGTATAAAATCAAAGTCAAAAGTATTGTCTCAAAAATTTAAAGATAAACAAGGATTTAAGACTTCTTGTCCCTTTCTTTCTTTACTAGAACCTTACAAACGAAGCCTTCATCTACCTTGGTGTTAGTGTTTACATACACCCGTATGTACGCTATGGGCAATCTCTCCGTGGCTTAGACTACTCTCTTAAGCTTGGAGCAAAAGACCAAATAAGGAACCCACAACCGCCACGCACTTGTAACGAAGTTACAGCAACGATGGATAATTGGTTGGGACTTGGATTGATAGCTTCGATATTAGATATCAGATATTAAATAATAGCTAAGAACTTAGATATCACTGATAAGTGATAAAGATTTATATTTATATATTTAAAATTTATTTATTTTTTACTGATGTGAGATTACTTTTACATTAATCAAAATTTATTTCAATTTCTATATTTTTCATGAGAGTTTGCTTTTATATCAATTGTTAGAGATCCATTATTTAACTCAAAAAACATATCCCATAAATAGTAAAAAGTTCATATTTATATATTTAAAATCTATTTCATTTTTTATTGATATAAAATTCATAATTTTAAAAGTGAACCAATATCCTATAAATCGAATGGGCAATTTTTTTCTGACCATGCCCTTAGATTTCGTTGCTTGGTAATTTTTTCAAATGTATCCTTGGAATTTCCAGTGGGAGGAAGAATCAAAACTGAAAATGATACTTGGTTCACATTAAAAACAGAGTTACATCCGATCAAAATCCACATCTTCTTTTCTCCTCACTATACTTTTTATCTTATTAAAAAAAATATATTGGATTGACAAACGAATACTGTTACAACCGATCCTAACTTCATGCCATATCTTACATGCTACGACATCGTACTAGAGAAACCAATCTGGTAAATCTGGGAAGTAAAATGAAGAAAAAGAAAACCCTCAACCCCCCCAATAAAGACACTGAAAGAGGGAAAAAGAAAAGGCTTTAAAATTCATTTTTTAAAAAGAAAAAAAAAAACCAAAAGGAAACTCACCAAGGCACAATCTCATTGCGCAGAAAGAATCACAAAATCCCGACCAACCCTTCTTCACTAAGCCGACAACATATTTAGCTCATCTGTGATCCCGCCAGCCCTTGCATCATGATTGATTTCCATATACACCTCTTAATGTGAGGGGCAAATGGGTGGGCCGGCTGTATAAATCAAGGTTCATTGTATATTGAACAAATCTTCACATTCAGTCATCTTCAGTTTCATCACAGCAAACCGGCTAGTAGAGCAGCAGGATCGTTCGCCGGTATTTCTGGAGTTGGTTGAGCTGCAGGAGGTGCTGGTGGTGCCACTGCTGTTGGTGTCCGAGGAGCTATTGGAATGCTAACCAATTGTTCCTTGATGAACTCCTTCAACCTGCAGATCAAATATAAGAAAAATCTGCCAATCCAAAGAATTTAAAGCACACTTGCTTGGTGTGAAGTTTAGCTACATACTCAAATGTTAATGTAGGATCACCCGAAGCAAGTGTCATTCGCAACTGGGTTCTGTCTGCTGGATCTGTTTCAATTCTGACCTGAATATTACACAAGAATAGGCAGTAAGCGATCGGTACCAGATTTTAATGCAGTTCAAGCTCATGGATAATCTCCAAAAGTGCAACTTATAATACTAGATTTATCTACACATGGAATTTAGTTAGGGTGGAAGACTAAGTTAAAAGGCATAAAAAAGGGGCCAAAGCAAAAAAAGAACAAAAAAAGAGGAAAAAAAAATTCAGAACAAATTGAGCACCTATTCAAATCAGAATATATATGTAATGTGAAACCAAACAGCTCAAATAACTACCAGACAAGGAAAAATAGCATAACATTAGTTCCTTAGGTGTCATCATGTCATTCAAATTTACCACCAAGCTACATCATTACAATAAGATAGTCATATAGCTTTAACAGTATATTTCTTACCAAACAAAGCATGGCACGTGTACTCTCCGAGTAGAAGGTGGTGCTTGCAACTAGATTATTAGGATTTGGATCCTGAAACAGAATATTGAACGGTGAAAAATGCCCACATAAATGGCAGAAGGGTTTATTCAAATGAAAACACTTACAAGCCCTGGACAAATCATTAGCCGGAAACTGTTGAGTAGATTTGCCATTTCTGGAAGAGGCATTGGTCTTACACCTCTAACCTGTACAATTTATAGCAAATGGTCACATGGAGTCAGGGAGTAGTAAAAACAAGCCAGAATGCACAGAACAAGACTCATTGTAAAATGCCTGTTCAAACTCCTACACACCAGTGGGTGATGGTGTGTCTACACTGTATATGAAACATGGTATTGCACTCTCCAATAATAAAGAAAGGATAAACATGGGGACTACTAACCCACTAATAGCAAAGTATAATTAAGCTAAAGAATGAAACTGTTCATATTAATGTAAACACCTCCCCCCCCCCCAAACAAAAAAGGACAAAAAAACAAAACCAGGAGGCAGCAATATACATACAACTTCCTGAAGCTTCAATGGTGGTCCTGAAAGTGATCTCCATTGAGGGAAAAACTCCTCAGCAGACACTGGTATTGGCTGAAGAAATTTATTCAACAAAGCAGGAAGGCGAAGCTTGACATTAACCTGTTAAAGGTAATAAGATATTTGACACAGTGAATTAACCAGCTCATAGTGTTTTAACAGTATATGATATATCATTTATCTGCAAGTACCATATTGGTTGCAAACTTGTAGGAGAAGTCGAGAACAGCTACATCCCGGCTTGGCCGGAGATTTACAACCTCAAGTGGGCATTGCACCTAAACAATCCATGGGAAAAACAATAAAAATGATAATAAAAAAGAAAATGAAAGGGTAAGATGACCAAAAAATTCATCAATAACCATTAATCAGTAATAATTACAAGCACAATGAATCCATTTCACCTGTGCTCGGGGAGGTATAGTGTCAGGCACTAACGAAAGCTCCATCTTTAAATGGGCAGGAGGCAATATTAGAGCCTGAACTGAACCCAGAGGAGCTGTATTTTTGTTTCCCAAGAAAAGAACGAGGCGTCCATGATGAGCTCGCCACTCTGCTTTAATGCCAATCTGAAGTAATGTTCCATGAGCAAATCAGAACTTTTGGAAGCTTCTAAAAGAGTTATAATACCAATTTGAAAAACCAAAATAGTATCCTAGAGTATAACCTGAGGAAATAATAGAGTAGCAGATAACAAAGACTAGAGAACATGAAAAGTAAAGCATTCATACCTGAATGTAAGGATCCTCATATAGAACGCCACTATCTTTCAGGCATAAAGCATGAAATCTTTCAGCAATATTTCCTATTGGCTGCAGATGCAAGTAGTGTAATCAACCAGTGAAACTTATAATAACACTGCAACATTTATTAGAAACATCATGCAAATTTAATAATGACTAAACTTTTTAATGTCAGTTAGGAAAAATTCTGTTGCACTGCACTCAACAGTTGATTGCGGGGTATAGCAACAATTCAGTACACTGAAAAGAATTGAAAAAAAGCTCTGTACTAAAACTTAAGGATCTGTTAAGAGAAAAAAGGGGAATTATAATCAAACAATAAAGAAACTAAGAACAGATAGGCAAGACATAACATTGGCAATAACAGCTGAAAAGCATGGGGAGAACTTTTCCTAAGGTGGCAACCAATAATACAATCCCCCCAAATTCATCTTCTTTACAAAACACCAGGAGAAAAAATTGCTTTCTTTTTTGTAATAGATAAAAGAAAAAGAGAACTGAAAAATGAAAGCTGTGCCCCAGCACAAAAGCAGCCAGCAACCCATCAACTAGAAAAAGCGAGAGATGGAGTCATCAAAAACTGCTGCATTATTTTCTAAGCAGTGGGTTCGAGGCTGGTCTAACAAGGTGGCATCACAAATAAAATTTCCCAGTTTTTTTCCCCACCATGAGTAGAACGGTAAATCACAAACAACCTGCTTTGATATTGAAAATAAACCACATCAAGGTTCTACTCTGATTCTTGAACTTGGAAGAAGAGACTTGGCCATGGGTAAACATTATAATATGAGAAACCATTACCTGAACCGTATTAGTCTGCTCTTCTATAGGCACTATGGCTGAACCATCCACTGCATCTGGACCACCTTCCAATCCGGAGACAGGATTGTGCTCAGATTGAACAGTAGCACCAGGAGGGCCTTCAATAGCCAGTGGACCCAAAAGATCACCAAGGAGATCTGCTGAAGGAGGTTGAGGATCTACTTTGCTTAAAGTCCCATTTTCGTGAGTCAAAGCTTGGTCTGTTGACCTATGATCCTGCCAAGATAACCAAATATATATTAGTCCAATAAGACTTGAAAAAAAGCAATATATGTATGCGTGTTTGTGTGTGTCAAAAACCTAGAACAAAAGTAGCCACTAGAATTCAAAAAGAACTAACCTCATCACTGGTCATGCTGGGCACCTTTACAAGAGTAAGCGGGCCAACAGGAACTGGTGGTGGTGCCCCATTAGCAGGGAGTTGATCAGTTACAACTAGAGCATTTGATGTTTGCTGTTGAGCACGCAACTTGATAGCACTTTGCTCTGCAGAGTCAACCTCAGCATCTTCCGCCTTTTTGATCAACGCAGACTGTAAATTGAGGACAAGAGCACAGTTAACCATTGCTTGAATCAAGACATACATAGACTGCCTGCAACTAAATGCTGGAGCAGGTAGGTTCTAAATGAATATTTGCAAAGTACACACACCTGACGTTCAGGAAATTTAGGCATTTCAGCCAATATATCCATTAGAGCAGCACCTTTTTGACTTAATGCAAAATATTCAACAGCTCGTTGTTGTATCTCCGCATCAATGCAACTCTCATATCTGAGTTACAAATTAAAAAATTGTGTTATGCAAATCACATTATTTTGATGGTAAAAAACCAATATTTTCAAATTTCAAACAGATTATAGATGGATTTGACCAATCAGAGAGAAAAATATACAAAAGTAAATCTCACTTATTGAATATTGCCCAAATCTGATTTTGCAGTTCTTGATCTGGTGGCTGACTGTGCATTAAGATCTTAGCATAAGCCGATAAAAGAATAGGAATGGTAGTAGTCCTGAAACGTGATATCCATTATAAGATACGGAAAATAATAGAGAAGCAAATATTAACCAAACAGAAGGGATCCATGTTTAAAGGCTCTTACGATACTGTTGGAAGCTTCTCATGTATGCTGCTGAAGATTTCTTTAGGGCTACACCCAGGCCGTCTACCCAGAAGGTGGCTGTATTCTCCAAGAATATAAGCACTGACCTGTTCGATACATACAAATTCCAAAACACTTTTATATCTCTAACCCTTATATATATATATATGTGTGTATGTATGTATACGTATCTAAGTAGTTTAGTGCCAAACAAAATCAAAATTTTAGAAGTGATTAAAATGAATAAATGAAATCTGATTAATTTGCTTAATGAACAAACAAGAGAAAAGCTCAGCCATACTTAATGCAGTATGGTGCACATCTATGTTACTCGGACTTGGCATTTTTGCTACCTACCCATGTCAACAAGAAGCACTACCAACAAGGACATGGGATATGGGTCAGATTTGGCAGACATGCTGAGTAAGTAATGGCACGAATTGGGCTAAAGCAGTTTGACCATCACCAGAAATCTAACATAGTGTCAAAGATTTAAGAACCTGGACAGATATGATGCAGTAAAAGATCCTGATGTGTACAGAGAAAATTCTAAAAACAAGAAAAAAATGAGAGATTGGAGATATGGGAGAAAAAGATGAGTCAAAACATGTGCAGCCAAAAGTAGCTTTTCCTAAAAGGCCAGTCGCCATCCTTGATGAGAATCATGGCCATTTGAGAACCCATTCCTTAGATGAGAGCAGGGGCACTGAATGGCCAATCAAAGTGGCAGAGAAAACAATGAAAGAATAACATAAATTTTACCAATTATTATTTAATAAAAATTAAAAAGGGAACTTGAGTCTTCTGTTGGGCATTCAGGCATTTATAAGTGCAAACTAATTTGGGCTGGTCCAGGCATACTACACATCATAATATTAGTAGTAGAACTAGGGCCTTTTTTATTTGTGTTGTGGGTCTCGAATGCTTGGCTTTTATTTTTCTTTGGGACCCAAACATAACACTTTTTTGTTAACCAATTTCATAATTATAATTGTAGGCCTAGTAATATCAGTTCAGGAAAGCATTAAACTACTGACATTAAAGTATACAAGCAATAAGGGTGGAATATAGTATAATATAATATAATAATATAACACACAAATTTATATAGACAAGTCCTTTGACCCGTATCCTAATTATTGACCCTTAGTCCACATATCCTAAATTTAGAACAATTCACAGATCAGACACTTAGACGCATACCTGTACCGACACTCTCACTTGAGTCAAAGCAACAGAGATGCACATACGTAAAATCAGTCAAAAAATGCCAATGCCCAAGAAATTTGAGAATAAAATAACCCTATAATTGGCATTGAGTGATGATAACAAATCAACTACGCTAATTCTGTCGACAATCGCTTGTAAAGAGGTAAGCCATAATATAACCATCATTCTTAGACAGGTAAAAATCTCCAAAGGACTCCAAATATGTTGAGCCTAATGCCCGAATGAAAAAACAGAAGCTAAAATTTTACTGCCATTTAAAAAATTAGTATGAAATGGTTAAACCATCCGCATGCACCAAACACTACTCTCCACACCCACACAACTCATCTGGCAAAAAGACTACATATTATACAAACCTTGACCATTGTCTCGTGTACAGCAGGCTTGTCAAGATACTCTTTCACCTTTGCAGCTGCATAAGGCTGGTCATAAACATAAAGTTTCAGCCCAAAAACCAACAAATGAAGAAGAATATTTTAATGTCATAAAAAGTGGCCCTATATGTGTTAAAGACATTATTGATCACCTGTAAGTCCTCGTTGTTAGTAACAAATTGCACAACACGGAACCATATGTCATCACTAATAAAATCTCCTGCCTTGTCAATCAACTGAAGGATCACATCCACATACCTGCAAATGGGAATAATAACTAATCATTTGATCAAGTTAGCATACACAATAGAAAAGAAAACTCCGAGTTACAAAATTTCCATTCACAAACATATCTGGTAGTATCCTGCTTTCACCAACATGCTTACCATGACAAATCAGGAGCAAACTTCTCTGCAAGAATGGCAGCCTTAAGAGACAATTCCTCACGCATTACGAAATCAGCTGTGCTCAGATACTGATAAACAGATGACAGTCAAGGGTGTTCTCATCTTGTGCCTCAGCATTTCAATAGTTATACAGAAAATAAATTATCCAAGGAATCATAGAAGGTAGTAACTTTTTCATGTTCAAGACTTTAATACCTGCAATAGTTCTTCAACAATGTCCTTTGCATTTGTTACATCACACATACCATAAAGCAAATCAAGAGCACGCCTACGAATACTGCAAATTCCAAATTGGAATCAGTCAACAAAAATTGGATCTTAGAAAAATACAATTTGATGCACATATAATTGAGTTTACATGATAGAAGTTACGTGCATTACTGCTTACAGCTGTAAAGGCCATTAATATAAATATGTCGAGAGTAAAGGCTTTAGATATAGATGGAGTTTTCTGATTTGAATAAAGTGGCACTCTTGTAATATGAATAGTCAGATGAGGAAGTCAAAAACAGACAGCAATAAAAGGCGATTTCAAAACTTTTCAGCTGCACAAGCAAGGATTTTTACAAACACTCTAATCTTAAACACTTTGGCAGTTAAAGAACCAGCATACACCACTTTGGCACATCTAATATGTGGCCAAATAATGGACGTTACCCAGATTTGAGTCTGAATATTAATGATTCACAAGAATCATCGCAATAACAATTTAAGCAGCATCAATTACTCAAAAGACTGCAAAACCAAGAGACTCAACCTGATATCAGGATCCTTCAATGATGTGATGATCTGCGCCTGATGTCTTTTGATAATATCTTGCACATCAGTAACCATTAGCATCCTAGTCATATTTTCCTGTAACAAAGCATTTAAAAATCTAAAGTAAATCATTAAGTTATAGGTAACCATCTTGATTTGGCATACATGAACATATTTGCTACTGCTTGAAGATATGATCAATTGCAAACAAAACTAAGTAAATATGTTTCCTTAACTTACCAAACCAAGATATCTAATATTTGGTTCGCGAACAGCAATGAATTTCCCAAGAAGGGCAACACACTGAGACATCATCTCCTTTTCAGCATCAAGATGCATGACCTGTAATAAGGACAACAAATGCACAACACAATGTAAGAAAGAAGTGTTCAAACATGCTTGATAAATTAGAACAGTTGCACACGCATATGGTTGTATCCTTTATATGATGTGTACAAGTGCTCGGAGAGGGACTGGGAGAGGGGTTATATAGCTTACAAATATATCATGATAAAGAGGCAAGGAATAATTTGTCCAAGAAATGTAACATCATGCAATAAGTGAACAGTAGGTTGGTACTTCAAAACCATTCTGTTTTTTCTTTCTGCATGTGCACGTGCAGAGTGAGATGCACCATCATCCGTATACCATATGATACTACCTCAAGTACATACTTACATATGGACAGGAAATGCATGTGTGGATGCTAGAAAAACACAGAATGTTTCTGGTCCTATAATAAAAAACATGAAACCCATCTAAACTAACCAATTTGGGTGAATTTAAGCAAAATTTGCATAGAAGCATCAATTTGATTTTTTGGCAGACTAAATTTTTCTATAAAGTCACATGTGTCAAAAAATGCCTTCGATAATAAATTTCACATACTAAAACCAGAGCTCAGTAGTAAACTCACTAGAGCAAGGGCTTCAAAGAGAACTGCATGTGATGCATTGTTCTTATTAACATTTTTCACGACATCAGTTCCCATTAATATCCGTTGTAAGACCTGAAGTCAGTATTCAAGTTCCATCAATATCAAAATATAATCTTAAAAAAGACAAAAGATGAAATATATGGGAAAGTTTAAACCTCAAACAAAGTTCTTCTGGTGTTTGGATCTTCAATGGTAGGAAAATACTGAAGAGCCCTCATTGTCTTAACCTGTTATAAAAAAAATACTAATAAATATCAAGATGAACTTTACCAAAAAAGAGTCGATGATAATTACTAATAACCAAAGTCATCCACTCCAAAAATGAGATAGGAAAGAGGTTGGTCACAATTACTAGCAGCCTAGTAGAAAACATATCCAAGAGAAAAATAAAGGAATTATTCACCTAGAACATATACAATCTAATCAGACCAGGCCCATAACTTTTTTCTGAGCTTGGCATCAAATTCATAGACATTGTAAGAGTGAAACGGAAGGACAAACCTGAAGCCAGGGAGATGGGATACCATAGTAAGTATATTCCTGTGGAACATCTTGGTTCCTCGCAAGGCGCTCCAATATTTTAACGCACTTTGGAAGGCAAGTCCAATATGCTTCATGATTATTTGATACCAAAGCAACAAGAAGGCTCATAGAAGAGGTCAAAACACCAAGATCACGCTCATCTAAAAGCTGCGACATCCGATCCGCCCTAAAACATAGGGCAAGAAAAGCAATTCAAAATAAGCACAACTAACATCATAAAACAGACAGTTGGGATAAAACTTTTAACATTATAGCATACCAGCCATCAACATTGACAACATCAGGATTTTTCCTATACAAGCGCAGCAAACATAATGCAGCTTTTTTTCGTACAAGTGGTCTGCAGCTGCTAGAAAGCTGGAATAACAGATTTTATCAGTTTTAATTATTTTCTAAAAAAGGCAGTTGAACTTAACAAGTTTCTGGTAGATCTTACAAGTAACTTTTGAACATCAGGTGCCAAAGACTCAGCAAATTCTCTCCCACCAATATTCCCAACCTACAGAGTCAGTTCAAGAAAAGGGTAAATGTAAGATTAAAGGAGGTGATGCTCTGAACGTGAGGAAGATGACATGCAATAATAAGCAAAGGACAAGAATAACAACATGGAGCTGAGGAAAAAAAAAAAAAGAATAACACGATGGAAAACTTTAGGTGTCCATAAATCACCCCAAAAAAAGGTAACAGAAAAGTGACTAGACGATCAATAACAAAAAATGTTACAGACTAACCTATCAAAAAAAAAAAAGTTAAAGACTATAAAGCAACATCCGAGGCACAAAGCAACAAAACACTGAGTTCCATTTTGCATGAAATTAACAATAAAAACAATAGAATCACCTATTAGAGATCCAGGAACAAAGAGCTACAATATAAATTACAAAGTGGTGAACAGTATATAGGAAAGTGAATAAAAACTTCTCTAGAGAATAGAGAGAAAAGAAAAGGAAAAAGCAAACTTTCAATCATATCTCACAGACTAAATCCTACTTTCCATATGCATCTCAATTAAGTATGTAGGGTACCGGTTTGATGTTGTAAATCAGAAACAATTCTATCCCATTCTAATTATGTGGATGACATATAGAAGCTCAAGCAGTTTCTTTTTGCCTTACCATAGTTAATGCTAGGCACTGGAAAGTCTCATTTCGACCAATTATATCATTGCGTACGGTGTTGATTGCTAGTCTCAGAAAATCATGATTCTCATTGAGCAAACATGATGTCACAATGTATCCAACCTGCAGCCAATTATAGGAGAATATAAGTTAAATAAGCCACAGAGAAAAATACTTGTGCAAATAGAGAGAATGGAAATGCACAGATTTCAGTATCAACCATTCACAGCATGAGAGCTATATCTTTCATTGACCAGAGAAACCCAGTAAGCTCAATTCTGTGAAAAACTTGCAAAAGTACCTGATCCATATATTATCCAACCTTCCATAATAAAACCTTTACAGCCCCATTCAAATACTGTCACAGATTGGGATGCCATACTATGATGGTTAACGATACTGCTTAGACAGTATCAACACTTGCCAGCTTTATTGGTGCAGGAGACTTGTTACATGTAGCAATAATTGATACGAGTATAAAGGATAAAGCTTTCATAGTACTACAGATTCTAAGTAGTGAAATAAAGCTGAGACATCTCAACATGTTATTTTGTTAGCTCTTTATACATTTAAGTTTTGATGGCCCTTTTCTCCTCTTTCTTTCTTAGGGAAAGGAGGAAATGAGAACACTTTAGGCCATTGTTATACAACTTTTCAGGTTTCCTCTTCTTTCAGGCTCTTGAACAGGATGTCATTTGTAAAGCATTAGTCCAATAGGTTGTTCCCTCCATTCAGTGTCTCTTAAATGTGCTACTACTCATAATAAAAGAAAAACGAAATGAATCTTACCTGCTTTTCTGGATACTTTGGTGCAGAAATCAAAGAAACAGCTTCCATGTGACCAAAATCAACATCATAACCCAGCATGTAAATATAAAGCATTTTCCAAACATATTTCTTCTTCTCATATGGAGTCAATCCCTGTCAGAAGAACATGAACTTTGAATAAGAATCTGCACATTCCTTTTGGTAAGACACTAAAGGACCTACTCAGTTGTCACCTAACAAGGCACTAAAAGGTTCCAATTAAGAGTTTCTAGAGGGAATGATAGTGTTTGGAAAAATTTGGCTCTAGGATTTACTTTTCAGATGAAAGAATGAGCTAAACTCCTCCTTAATAGGTGATTACAAAAGCAAATAATAAAAAAATGGAAAATTCATATAATAACAAGGCTGCTTCTTTGGAGCTGGAGACCCAGCTGAAATTCACCCAACAGCCCTAATGTAGACAAATATAAAGATTCCTGAATAACAGAGTGCATCCCTATATTCTAGCATGTTCAAAGCTGGAGCAAACACTCAATGTGAAAAAGCGAATGCAAGTTAGGTTCCTTACTGTGACTAGAATTGATTTGTATGAATCTCTATGAGAATCAAAGACAACAAAACTATTAAGATGATGCTAATTTGAAAATTATTGAATAAAATTTCTAGATAAAGCAAATGCTTTAAGAAAGTTGGTGGTATAGAACTTCTGAGCACAAAAACAAAATACTATAAAATTTAACTACTGTCAGAGGAAGGGGAAAATAGAAAGTTCATGAGGTTGAGAACTTTTGTATTTTTACCTTCAAAATTGAACATGATAGGGGAATGTAAATCGAAAAAGCCCATATAAGGACCACATAAGAATGTGCCCACAGGGGGAGGTTAGGAGAGGTGGAGGAGAAACAGAGACACTATAAGTCAAAGGCTCCAGGGACCTCATCTAACTATCAATAAACAGCCAGATTTATAAAATCCAAATAAAAAGTAATAAAAATGCTTGCAATCAAATATGCCAGGGAATTGATAAGTTCAACAACTTTATGGAAACACATCTTAGTAGATTGTATCCTCACTAACCTATACAATTTTAAAATTTTAACAACATAGTTCAAATGTTTGGTTTGTTAAACATGGTTCCGCATGAACATACAATCAACATCATCTTCCTCACCTCAAGCTGAACTGGTGAGCACTGACTCTTAAAAAGGATTCCAGGAACTCATTCAGCAGTCAGATTGTGGAAACTTATCACAAGAAACTTATTTAATTCCAACTGGTCTATATATAGTCTATTCTCCTAATAATTGTGATAGGCTTCTTTGATTAGATTATTGAAATGCTACAGACTGACGGTGCCTACTATGGTACTATGGTATATACACATTTCAAAGGTTCAATACTACGCTAATGGCCTTCAACTGGAAATTCAAGTTGGATGAGTTTCTCAGGACTAGCAAGCACCATACTATCTAATAACACTAAGTAGAGTTTTGCTTAACATAGGATTCACAAAAATTGTTAGAATTCTTCAGGAATCAGATCCAATACTACCACTAACATTTCAAATGGGGCTACCGCATAGGATTAGTCAGAAGAAATGTAACAGTAAAAGCTTATAAAGATAGTAATTTTTCTCATTCATACAGCAGCCATTACTGTTCTCAAACGATGTGGAACTCTGTTCCTATTAAAACTACGAGAAATTTATTTTTTTGTAAGCTGGGCATATATAGCCGACCCCCATCAAAAATTGACACACTTTATAGCGTTTACAAATGCATAAATTTTTAATCAAAAAGTTATTATAGACGTAATTAGCTAGTTTTTTAATTTAAAAAATTAAAAAGAAATTAGCCAACACAATGATAAACCCTAGCTTAACTTAGCTCACAATTCGCGCTCACAAAAATTCAAAATACCTACAACATCTAATTAACAAAAATAAAATAATATAAAACTCACCGTTTTCTATATTAAAAACAAATTCTACTGGAAGCACTTACAAAGTAAGTCCGATCGTTTTCTAAACATGGCATTTAGATTAAAAAAAAAAACCTTAAAAATATTTGCTCTGAAGTCCTAACCTTTTCATTTTTGAAGCGAGTACGGATGTTGCCGAGCTCTTTATCGACACGCAATCGTTCTTGCTCTTTGTTCTGGCAATTTCGAACGTCGCTTATGAAAACCGAGAGCCCTCTCATCCCGTGCATTGCCATTCCACTTGACCGATCAGATCCAACTCTTCTTCCTTTTGGATCTGCCTCTCAATTTTCCAGATCTTTCTCTCCTTTCTTTCAACGGGAACGGCGAAATCGATCCGGCATATAGAAAAAAGAGAACAAAAATTTGAAGGCAAAAATGAGGTGTGGAAAACCAAAACAGGAAATTTCGTAATGTAATTGTAAAAGAAAGGAGGGGAAAATATTTGGTTTGATCTAAGGAGAGAGAGAGAGAGAGAAAGGGAGAAGGTGGACTGAGGAACAAAATTTGGAAAAAGCCGTCGCTAAGAGCTGGAGACGACTTTTATTTTACTCATTTATTTTAATTTCTTAATTACCTTCTCTCTTTTTCTTTTAATTGATTTGAAATGTTGAATGCATTAAATACATAAACAAATAAAGACATTGTCCGGTTTTGGTTTTTCCGGGTCGGGTTCCAAATTTACGGTTTTGTTAGGATGGACTTGGGCCCACAATTACTCCTTTCATTTTGAAAATTTGAATCCATTTACCTTGGGTTTTCACTTTGAAGGCCTAGTAGATTGCCAGTATTGTTACCTTGGATTTATATGCTTAGCATTTTGTGATTACTATTACTTTTGCTACAATGAAAAGACAAGACATTGATATTTAGATGCTTATTCCATTAGCATAAGAACAAATCAGTACTTCAAATAATAAGATTAAAGTGTCAATCGTATTTATAAAAATCGGGCAAAAGATCGATTTACTGCTTGATTGAAACGTTGTTCTTTGATAGTAAAATTTAAAATCATAATGAAACCTTCTTAATTTCATTGCATCGTTCCACTCCAGAACTTCACTTTATTGCTATCTGTTATTGATGCTTAACAGGTGAACTTGACCAACTTTACTGCCCATAATTGGATGGCTCAAGTTCAAATCTAATATATGTTACGTATATAAATAGCTGATTATCTCACTAAATCAGGAGTTTATCGGCGAAATTCCGTAATTAAAAGTTAAATCTTTTGCAATGCAACAATGATTCCCTTTTTTGGAAAAAGAAAAGATAGCCTTTTTTGGTGAACTCAATCAACGGCAACGAGTGCAACCAAGAAAATGTACAAATTGTCCTCATAAAGTTCTAATGCATTTCCGAGTGGATATCCTTTTGACTCGTGATGTTCACATCATGGTCATGCAAGGCAAGAGCCCATTTAGGAAATGCTTGCCTCAGAATTGGAATAGTAATGCTGCTTTGCCCATCCAACAGTTTTCTTCCTGGTATTATTACACTGTTCTTAACTTTTCCTCTTGTTTCTATGTTGCTTGAAAACTGGAAGGCAGCAAAAGTATAGGTGGGGTTCGTTGAACAACTGCCTAATTACTGTACAGGGGCCACCTATCTCTGACTTTCAAGGATATTTTCGCTTGACAAGACAAACCAAATAACAAGGTTCAATCCTTCGTTTTCCCTTCTTTTATTATTTCTTTGTTTCTTTTCAAATACAAGTGTTGGATTAAGATGGGAAGGGAAGTTTTAATTCTGTTTGGTTGGTCTGAGCATTAAGAGAAAACCAACAACCCTCAACATGAACAGCAATGCTGACCCAAAGCCATGGAATCCTAGTTCATACTTTTGCCAGCCATGCAATTGGCTTCTCATAATAGAAACCAAATGGGAAAGAGGCTTCCTTTTTATGTTTCTTCCTTTTGTCTCATCTTTGGGGGTCATTTAGCCGGTTGAGGGTACCACAGCGGGGCTTCTCATTCAAGAAGCACTCTGGCAGAAATCAGGTTGCTCCTATTGCACTCCACTCCATTTTGCCCAATCAACAAATTGCATACCACCATAAATATTGTTAGCAAACCGCACACCTACTGTGAAAGCCATTGCAACCGGTGGAACCCGCTTGGCAACAGGTGATGCTTCCACTAGACGCTCTAGTCCATTAATAATTTGATAACGAGTGTTGGAAGACACCGCAAGGAAAACACCTGATTCAGATGGCAAAACCATTAAGGAGGATGAAAAAAATAAATAGTAGCAAAGTTCTTGAATCTATTAAGTAATGATAAAGTAAACTCTTAGCTAGTTTTTGTCAATGAAGGCAGTTTTAAGACTAAAAATTACAGAAACATGAATAAATAAATATTATCAGTTTATAATTTAAATAGCATTCGAGGCATTGCGATGGCTTTTATACTGATTCCTCCAACTGCCTGGACTACTCTTTTCTTTTATGACTTACAAGTGACTACGTGAATCTGATATAATTCAGGAGTATAAAGTATCATGAGAATGAGGCTAAAAGTTGGAATGTAAATAGGTTTAGACTTACCCCAAAGAACAGCACTTTGCACAAGAGGTGGCACAGGAATGTCCTCATCTGATTTCCTTATGCTCCTGATCAATTAAAAGATTATACACGTCAGCAAAATACATCCAAAAGCAATGAAAAAACAGTCAATACTATCAAAGATTTTGAGGCTGAGCACCTTAACAAATTCATTGTGTTAAAAAGTTTGTTTGATTAAGAGAGAAAAAAAAAAGAAGAAAGAAAGAAAGCAATCGAAAGCAATCAACTCCATCTATCCGAACAATGAACGCAAAATGTTTCATTGGATATATTTCCCAGCAGAATATTTCATCATTGACCAGCATGAAATTTTGTATTACAATTTTGTTGATCTCCTTCTGCAAGACAGATAAAGCAATAATTTGATTCATAGAAGGCAGATGACATAGTATCCCTAATATGATTTTCATATTTTATTAACTAGGATGCCAGAATACAGTTTTGCCAGTGTACATCCTGAATCATACTAAGATAGATGGATAGATCAATAGATCAACAGATATGCCATCCATAAAAAGTTATGACACAAAGTTTACTAGGAACTAGGAAGTGGAAAGCCAATTAGATCCCCTACATGCTAAATTCTTGTCCTAAATTATTAGAGGCTATAAACTTAGGTAGCATTTGAAACAGGAAAAACTACCAAGAAAGTTTTTAGGTAAAACAGCAAAACAGAAACAAGAAATATCCAGACAAAATAGTACCTTTTGGCAGTCATTATCAGATTAGCGATTCCTTGGCCAATAAGACCACAGCCAAACCCTACTGAGCCATATAATACACCCTGGATCCAGAATAAGCCAACAAGTAACTAACAGAATAAAATATGCTCCTTGCTCTTTTTGCTTGATTAAGAAAAATATGGGATCCAATGATAACATCAGAACACAATTCTAGTAGAACCAGATGAAAAATTACAAAGAGCTTTGATGGTGCAAGAGATGGTATACTCTACAACCAATTCTCTGAGGTTTATATTAAATGCAACACCACAATTTAATCAAAACATGGAGAAACACCTCCTCCCTGCCTTGACATTCCATTTAAGAGTCATTGATTACTTAGCAATGCATACCTTATAAAAGTATGTTGCAATCCGTTGTTTCACTGAGAATTTACATCCTGGTCTTTCAGCTTCAAAAACACTGAGAGAGCAGAAGAGTTACTGTAAGTTAAACTTTCATGACTGTCTAAACTATTGCACAAACAATATAGATAAAGTTGGAAGTAGATAGGAGCCAAAAAAGAAAAAAAGCACATAAAACTAGAGGAGAGGAAAATGAAGTTATGTGTTTTATCCAAACACAAGGTATTTCAGCATGAAATCTACTGTAGTACTACACAGCAAGAACATCTAGCAGGGAACAAATGCAAAGAAATACTTAAAAGTTTAACATCAAAACATAAGTTTAGAATTTCATAGGATATAAACTGTTGATGTGTAATGATGACCTGCTAGGAAGAGCAGCACAAGCATGTTGTAAGCGCCCAAATAAACCTCTGGATGCAGATGGTTGACCAAAACGAGCATAAGGTGCTAACATGCCAACCAAAGCAATGTCCACCACTACACCAACCAAAATATCAGCAAGGTACAACTCAAACTCTGACCAGAAATCCTTTCCTCTTTTATTCATTTCTGCAAATGTTGCACAGCAAGAATCGATTACTATCTGCATCATGCCAAATCAAAGAAAGAAAAGATAAAAATCAGAAGAGAAACATCTAAGCAGCCTGAAACACCCAGAATAAACTGCAATTGAGAGACTACCACAACTACATGTCACTACACTACAGTAAGGCTTGTCAGGTCATAACAGCACAGGGAGGAGACAGCCATCAAGGCAAATAGTTAATGTTATGGTCAGTCCAGCTGCAGCACTATAACATGGTCATACGGACAATTTTGAGAAAGAAGTAACATTTATCTAATCCTGTGAGTAAATATCAAAGTTACGCTCAACAAACCTCTGTTCCAACTTTGAAAAGAAATGAAGGATCTGCTAGCATTCTATTCCGGAGCATAGAGCAGTATTTCATTAAAAAGCCAAGTGGCCAAACCGATCCCTGCCATTCAAAGGTCAAAATGAGCATAAAACATCCTAGTCATATAGAATGAAAAAATAATAATTTTTTTTTTTAAAAAAAAGATAAAAACCATTAACTGCATTGCAGAGTAGAAACGGGAAATTAAGGAAAAGCAGGAAACTAACTAGAATCAACGCATTGTGGCCAATTTTCATCCTTTTATTGTATTATTTAATCTAACAAACCCAAACCAAAAATTTATAGAAGTATTTTGTTGCCCCTAGAAACATTGTCATTCCCTGAATAAACACTACTATAACAAGGAATTATACTATTTAATATTAAATGAAGCGAATTTCTCTACTTTATTGCTTGTGTATAAGCAACTACATCTATATTAGCATATCCAATAAAACCTATTGGTCAACTATTTTTGACCCAGTTAATCTATTTATATCTCTAAAAGAAAAAGATTCCCACTTTTCATTAAGCTTATTTTCCCTCCATTTTTCCCATCAATCAAACAGAACCAACCATCAAAAATCAAAAGTTCAAGTTTTTAAATCCAACCTGCAAGTCCAAGTAACGAAGCAGGAACAGTTTCCGGATTCCATTACTTTTCGCAATCTCCATCATATCCGAAGGCAGCTTCACTCGTCTAGCTTCCGCTTCCTTCATCACCTCCTCGAACTTCAATATCGGTCCAAACTCTCTCTCTGCCTCATCGTCACCCTCACCACCACCGCCACCACCAAATGAATCACCGTCTCTACTATCTCCGCCGCAGCCGCCGTCAATATTCGGTTGATCGTCGAATCCAACCTCTAAAACCCTAGATTCACCATCAAAATCTCCATTTTCCCCTTCCAACGAACTACTAACCGTGTTCCCTGTAGAATCCGGCCTAACGCAGTGAAGCGTCCACCTGCGGTTTGTGAACATTATACGGTGCGAGGAAACTGACGTTGACGAAGCTAATTTCAACCGAGATTCGATACTGATAATCTCTTTGAAACAGAAAAAAGTTCGGATCCGGATCACCTTGCTCGTCGTTGAATCGTTGCCGCCGGAAAAAGTTGAGAGTTTGAAGATTAAAGGTGCTGAAATTGACATCTTTGCGACCGTGTACGGAGAAAGAGGGTTCAAAAGACGGCGGCAAAGCTAAAATTGGAAGCGAAAGAAATCAAAGAAAAATAAAAAATTTGGAATTTTTGTTTGTTTGATTGTTTTGTACTATGAGGTGAGAGCCAGACAGGGCTTCCTGAGAGGAAGGGAGTGAGTGAGTTATGATCAGGTGAGACGCGGGTGGAAGAAGTAAATAACGTGGTAAAATATGACTATGTTGAAAGTACATATATCGGACGATGACGGCAAAAAAAATATTTAACGTCGCCTGAGAGATTCGAACTCTCGCGGGTGAAACCCATGTACTTAGCAGGCACACGCCTTAACCACTCGGCCAAAGCGACGATATATGACATGTACTCAATGGAAAAGATATATATTGAATACCAACGATTTATTTGATTTTTGCAACCGAACTCAACCTTGAGTCTATGTCAGAGACTTAAATTCTTTATGTGAGTCGATGATAATCGTGCTAAATCGAGTCAAGCTCAATTGAGCTCGAGTCTGGCACCAAATTGACTTTACTGCCCTTGACTACAGCTATAACTGCACTGCAACGTCTTACTTTCTTCAACAACTGACTGGAATTTTTCAACAAATTTGGAACGAAAAAGGAACTGATGCAAAATTTAGGACAAACGGTAACTTGAATGTCTTGATATTTACTGAATGTTTAAACAAACTTACAACTTGATTCACAGATCTATACATTGTGTAAACCAATGGAATGGTAAAGGAAAGATGAAGACTAAACACAATAATTATAAGATTCCTCTAACAGGGAAAGAAAAAGGAGACCTATTTGCTGCTATGATGGCTCCAACCCAAACCATGTAGGGCACACTCCTCAAGCCCCACTAACAGGGAGGGATCAGCCTCACATATTCAGTATCCTTAATGGATACAACCCATCCAATCAATGAACTCAAAAGAAGAGTGTGTTAAAGGTTCATATCACCTACAATCCTATTTCCTACAATTCTACATCACATGAAATCTTGACCATTCATGAAAATATGCCACCACATTAAACCTTAATGAACCCCAAAATCATGAATGGTCAAGATTTCATAATTAGAAAAGTGTCAACACCAAAATTGTAGGTGATATGAATCTTTTTCTTTTTTCTTCACACATTTCAAACCTATTTCCTGTACAACACAAGACAATCTTTTTCTTTTGGAGTGACTTTTGAGATAGCACCCACCCACTGTTTATATGTCGAAACATGGATGTTAGTTTCCACGTGTTAACTATCAAAACAAGGAGAAACTTTTTCGATGCTTGGAATGACGGGAAGGACATGCTTGCTCAACTGATGATCTTGGAGTTGGTCCTGTGCTTCCAACAACATCTGTTTGAGCATCTGAGGATCGTGGAAGAAGCTTGCATCCAAATTTTCTTCCAACTATGCGAGGGGAACTCAGAGAGCTATGTGATTTTGTCACCCTTTTCATTTCTTGCTTTATTTTACTAAATTCCTCTTCAAGTTCCCCAACTCTAGACCTCATCTTTTCCATATCCACCTTTAAAACTCGGTTTTCACGTACAACTGTCACCCATCCATCTCTTTGCACAATCTGGCCGGCTGTCTCACTTGTGGCAGTGACATGACCAGCCATCTCTGCTGTGGCAGTCCCATGACCTGTAGGAGCACTTTCAGCTTCCAAAACATTCAGACAGCCAGCTAGAGCTGTTCTTAAGTGCATCTGCTCAAAGAACAGGACTTGAAGAATGACTCTAAGTGGAAGCCTTTCATTTTGGGAAGCATGGGCACAGGCATCAACAGAGAGTTTCTGGTAGTCAATGATGTTGCAGAGTTCTTCCTTCTCTCTATCAGAAAGCCAAGGGTGTGCCTGCACAATGGTAGTAATAATTACAAACCTTGAAAAGAATAAACTCCATTTACATCAAAAGTTGGTTCAGTAAATTCGAACCTTGAAATAAATATCCAGTGCTCTGTATAGCCCATCATGCAATGGTCTTGAAGATTCTGGAAGGACCTCAGCAAGAGATCGTATCTTTCCTGGTTTCAAATTTACATCAGAAGCAACTTCTGCAAGATAGCTATCTATTAATCTAGCAACTTTTCTTAAGGGCTCGGATGACGGTGATGTTTCTAGGTCCAATGATGGTGGTGAAAATAATGTTAACCCTGATTCTGAGGACACAAAATGATGGATGATCCGTTCAACACAATCAGTATTATATAGAGTATCAGAATCGGAGTAAGAAGGAATTAAAAGACCATCTAGGCTAGCCAGTTCCAGTTGCATCCCTATTCTCCTCACCAATGAATCCTGGCATGTTTGATTTACACCTAGTATCAATGCAACACGAAGAAGTCCAAGTAAAAAGCGGCAGAAGGACTTGCCCTTCTTTTTTGGGAGAAGCCTTTCAATGCTTTCCAGTAAAACCTTCTGATCAACAGTGGCAGGGGTCAAGCTAAAACTCGCCACTGTCCTCGCTTTGCCACTCTGTGTGCTGTGCCATCGGCCCAAACCTGGTAGATACTTTCTTGCGTAGTACATTATAGCACCTGCTAGATGTTCAGGTCTTATGCCCCTTGCTTCCATTGTTTTGATAAGTCTTTCAAATAAACCTACACTGAAATACGAGATGTCTTCAAACCACCAGTCAGATTCTGCGCTTCGTATTCTTGCCCCAGTGTTTATTCCATTCCATAGAATGCTTCCACCTGGGCTCTGTAGGCTACCATACATCATCATGGGCCAACCAAACAAACTAGGATCTGTACAAACCATCATGGCTACAGCATTCAAACATTTCTGTACTACGTGGAGCTTCTCTGCCCTTGGCAGGCATGATTCAGAACTTTGTAAAGCCAATATACAATCCTTCCAGTTGCGGAGTACATTTTTGTGGAAGAAACTTTCTGCCTTGGAAAGTAAATTATCTTCCCCATACTCATCTGTCATCTCAAGGTAGTCTGCTGCACAGTACACTGACATTATATTTCTCGCTGTAAATTCAACCCGAGTGCCATAGCAGAATTTTGCTGCAAACAAGAAAATGTCTGGACCACCAGGGAATTCTTCAAGCTTTGTGGTAAAAGAATTATCATCAGCACTCTGGAGTTCTTCAAAGATGGAAGCTATCTTCCCACATTTTGACACAAGAGGAAACTGCAGTCATATACGACCATAGAGCTTAACATTTTAGTGCATAAAATCACCATGTTGGTCTTAGACATAGGGTACAATAGAAAGTGGAAAAAACAAGTTTATAACAATTACATCAACCAAAACATTAGAAAAAGACGAAGCTGTTACAGAAAATATACCAAGAGAATAACATGGTTAATCATTAACAAGATGAAGGCACACTATGCAATCTACAACACACAGAGGTTGCCTTAAACTGCAAAGTTAAATCATCAGAAAGGATCAGAAACAAGGTAGAAAATTAAGAAGGTAGAAAAAGTAAAAAAAAAAAAAGAATTGAGCAGAAGTAAGCTTACACAGAGATAAATTGAGGGCTCTATCTTATAAAATTCTCTTACTAGTTTTAATTGGAAATAATCTGTTAGACTCTTGTTTTTTGTATATCCACACATTACAAGGCAATACAATAAAGGGTTAATATAAATTCAAATTCTGTTAACAGTCTGTCTCTTTCTTCTTTTTCATTCATTACAAATCGCAGATCCATTGTCCGTACACAGTTTGTAACTATCATTGAACTCAATTATATAAGGGAGAAAACACTGATAAAATGCCTCTAAATGATCACGGCAAATAAAGAAAAAGGATACATCTTTATCTAAAAGTCCAGTAACCAACAATCACATCTAATCCCAGAATGAATACACAACAATAAAATAAAACATAGAATAGAATACATTGGTCATAGCCATGCAATACTGAGGTCAAACTATTTACAAGGAAAGAGTAAAAGCCTCAAGACTAAATATCCCAAGGTTAATCTGAGGGCTCAAACACCAAAAACCTCATATAAGTGTTGAAAACTGAAAATTTGGCTAACCTTATGAAGATGAAAGTTTATACCATCCACAATAATGGCTATATCACTTGGCAACCCTGCATTGCAAAACCTGCAAAACCCATAAAAACCACATTATAAACAGAATTCTTTAACGCCCTTAGAAATAAATAATTTTGCTTATAGCCCCCAAAATAATCCCTTCTTCTCTCTTCTAGAAACCCAAAAACCTATCAAAACAAGCATAACTTGATCAAGCCACACAGAACTGATTACTTTTTATTCATTCATGAAATAAGAGGGTTAAGAAAATTAGACTAAACCAGAAAGGAAAGGAGCAAAGAACTGAAAACAAAGGTACAAACTTCAAGTTACTAGCCGGTTAAGAAAGATAGAAGAGTAAGTATAAAAGCTTACCAGTCATTTCCTTGTCTATGAAACCCAGAAACCTTGGCAGGTGCCATGACTGAGAGAGAAAGGGAAAGACCCCAACTTTGAATTGGGGTCTTATAACAAATGCCTTCCCCGCAGAAGGAAAAATCGCCCGAGAATCAAATTTTTAAAACGAGAAGCATATTACTATAATTCTTCATAAAGATTAAATTTTAAAATTTTCTTCTTTTATTTAAAAAAAAGAAAGAACGAAAGAAAGAGGACAAAGAAAAAGGAGAAACACACAGAGACAGAGGTCAAATGGGGGCGAGTGGGCAACAGTGGAACTTTACAGCTAATAAAAAAAAACCCCCAAATGCCTTGTCTTCCTTCAACGAAAGCCGGAACTCCATTGCCATGCCCATTTCTTCATGGATTATATATTACTGCTACTAAACTACAATTAACTATACACTTAAAAGCAAAACATACTATAAAATAAATAAAAAAACACCCGAGCTTCCTATTGTTGAAAAAAGGAGACTAAATATGTTTAATGGTACGGAAAAGAATGCACAGATCACGACAGAGAAACAAAACTAAGGTGAGGGGGGTTAAATGTAACAGAATCTCCTTCTGGTTTACTTTTTTTTTTTTTTTGAGATTATAAATAATATTAGTATTTTATATAATGTAAAAAAAGAAAATAAAAGTGGGTCAAAGTGAAAAAACAAAGAGTGGGAAACAAAAGTGAAGTGACGGGCAGATGGGAAGGGTCTGGCTTTAGCCGGCCAAGAAGGAGAGACCGAGGGAGGCAGCCGGACAATGCAAATGATAAGAGAGAAAAGTAAAAGTAAAAATAAATAAATAAATAAAATTAAAAAAAAAAAGAAAAGAAAAGAAAAGAAATGTTACTATAATTTCGTGTCTGTCAGGCTTTTTTGTCCAAATCTTTGCCTACAACTCGAAATCATCATAATGCAAAACGCGTGGTGAGTGGTGACTCTTTTTCTTTTCTTTTCTTTTCTTTTTTTCTTCTTTTTTTGGTATTTTAAATTTCGTATTTTCAAGCTCGAAGTGGTTAAGATTTAAAAGTTGTTGGAGTTTAACTGTTAATAACGGCCAGCACGGCCGCGGGACGAAAGCTGTTTGACGTCGGAAGTTGGAAAAATTTTATTACTACGTACGGACATACACGTCCATTACTTTTATGTTTTCCGTTTTTAAGTTAGAAAACTATAAAGAGGTTGGTGAGAATTACAAAATTTTGGTATTAACTTCCATAATTAGTAATTTACACTAATCACACTTGGATTTACTATACTTTTTTCTAATTATTTATTTAGCTTCAATCATTTGCAATAATATTCACACTTAGATTAATATCAATTTTTAATTTTTTATTTAGTACGTTTTTTTAATTTGGTAGTACAATGGAAAAACAAAAGGTAAAATGCCATACTAAAAACAAAAAAGATCAAAAGCTTCCTTAAAGAAAATAATTATAATTAAATTCATGAACACTAGAAAAATCTAAGTCACCAATGTGATCCAATCAATACAAAAAAGAAAACCCATGTTTTTAGTAATTGATTATAAGGATCAAAGGTGTGTTCTCTATAAGTAATTAAGTTTTTCCAACAAATACTACTTGTGAAGTAATAGTTGACTTTGTTTCTTTTTATGGCCATTTAACAGATTTGGCACTTCTTTGTTGTCAGCCATTGCAGTGGAAACCAACAACCTCCACCAACCTGAAGAATGAATCAATAAATTTTGCCTGCAATGTGCAAGAAATAAATTTAATCTGATCAGTGAAATGCTTGGAACTTGATTTGTGCACATGCAAATGCTCTTTCAGGAATCATGTACAACAAAATGTCAAGATGTTAAGGCTTGCCACTGCTTAAACAATCATGGGGAGTTGTTCAGTTCAAAGGCTGTGATCATCTATCTCATTAAAATTTAAAAACAAATGGGAGTATTACAATGACCTACCTTAAAGCAGTCATATTGCCTTTTACCCCTAGACTATATATCTTTCTTTCTTTCTTTCTTCTTTTTGACAATGCAAATTTATTTGAACTAATTGAATCTGCATTGTTTGTATAGGAATAGTTCAGCAATTATGAAAGGTTCTTGGTATCAGTTATTTGAACTAATTAGTTCAGATGGTCAAAATGTTAGATGTTTGAGAGAAAAAAAAATTAACTCAAGTTAAAATGATCTTCTTTTGGATGAATCTTTGATGAAAATGTAAAAAATTAGGTATACAAGCTTAATAGAGAATGGTAATATTTTATTATTTGGTACCCAGATTCAATTGACTTGTCTGAAGCTTTCCCTCTAAGGTATTGTAAAATATGATTACATTCTGATATATAGTTGCCCTAGCCAAACAAATACTGTTGGAAGGTTACAATTTATTAATTTGGTCTAACTCAAATTTTCCTTTTCTTCTTTATCTCATTTTAGAAAAAAGAGAAAGGAAGAAGAAGACTTATGATTTTGCTAGCAAATTAGGTGAGGTGAGTAACATATTTTTTGTTCAAAATTACCAATGTAGTGGTTGTGTTGTGATTGCTAGCCTGGTTGTCCAAAATGATGAGAAGGGGTTAGCTAAAGGAAGCCTGTGCTATAAATATTAATCATAACTCACATGCTCTTTGAAACAGGAAAAATATTTAAAAGTCTCAACCTCCCCCACCTTTAAGCCACAAGCACAGGATTTAAAGTCTTTATCCAATGCCTTTGATAAAAGCCTTAATTTTCTTGCCATTGTAGGTTCAATAATCATTTATTAGTGGGGCATGACTGCAGCACAAGAGGTCATGAGATAGAAGCAAGGAAAAGATAGCTAAGCTGAAATAATATAGCAATTTGGTAAGAGAAAAGTACAATAAAATAGCATGAACTGTGATCTTTTCCTTTCTAGCTAGTGAAAATTTGAGATCCTGAACTCAAGTTTTGACTTGGGGTTGAAGGAGGTGAACATAAAAGATAGCAATTACTCCTTGCAACAAGGCTTGGAACTTGAAAAAAAAAATACCTTTTTCATCAAATAATCCACAAAGAATAACCTTTTCAATACTATATGCTGGTCATATAGCACCACTTTTATTTTGCTTTTGCCTTTGCTCAAAATAATTAACAGTCAAAGAGACAAGTAATTAGCCCAAACAAAAGCTTCTAGCTAAGTGCATGTGATAAACTATGCAGATATCACCAGATGAATACACTGTTTAGGTTAGGATTATTACCTCAATGATGATGCATTATGGAGTATTTCACTTCCTTTTTTTATTAGTCAGGCCAGGTCAAAACAGACCATGTAATTTACAGCATAGAGTGATGCACCTTGTACATTCAAATGATAACTCAGCTTTAGTTTGATCCTTTTGATACATAATAGTATGTTTTTCTAGAAAAAAGGAAAAATGATGCATACCCTTGAATTGCAGTATCACCAAAGATAACTATTTTCTAACTTTCTTTCTTAGACTAGCTTGGACTCAAGTGAAAGAGTTTGTTTTTTAATCTAAATAATAAAGAAAGAAGGTGCTAGTTGGCTACAAAATTATTACTTCACAGAAGAAAAGTTTATTTATATATTCTATGGGTTTTTACCAAATATTTCTACAGAATTATTTTTACTGTGAAGTTCTTTATAAACAGCTTTTCTAGATCATTGAGCTGAAACTAGAATTGGCTCCAAGTGGATTCCTTGCAATCAGAAGGGTCCAACATTGCAATCAAAGTCCTTTTCTTTCCAGCTCAAAAAATTTTCAGTTGATAAAATAAGCTGAAACTATTGCATAAGTTTTAGCTTTCAATGCCCACTAAGGACATAAAATATGCACACCTTATGCTTTTGGACCTTTTCTAACAGGGAAAAATTGGTAAATATGTTGATTTGTCTGCAACTGAGCATGAATTGGAGCAGTGGTCCTCTTTGAAACAGTGTGACATAGGCAAAGCATGGCAAAACTGAAAGGTGAGCTGTCATTGTTTCCCTGATCAAATCTCTCCTCCTGCAAATTCTATCTCAGTTCTACAGAATATTTCAGACACTGAACTGGTTTTGGAATTTGCTTCAAAATCATTCCAGGGCAGGTGGACACATGTTCATAAAGGATATATATCCGCAACTTTTGCCTGATTGGAGCTATTCACCATAAAAAGCATCACATTTTGCTGCTCTAGTCAAAGCAATTGAAAGAAGACAGCCCCGGCCCATCCCCTCTTTGATTTTCAACAACCAAACTTGATGATGATGCAATGAAGATCAGAAGTGGGTAATGGTCAATTGGTTGGAAGACAGGAAATATATGAAGAAGTTTCTTATTTTAATATTCTATTTGGGGCAGCTCCTCTTTTTCTAAGGGAAAAACAAGCATAGAAGTAGAATCTTTTGAGAAGTAGTGTCAACCAAGGAAAAACTGCTTTATTCAACCTTTTCTGCTTCCTTTTTCGATTGGTGGCATCGAAAAATTAAACAAAACCACTAAGGCTCCAACCTCGGAATTTTTATTAAAAATTTCATCATCTGATGAAATGGCTTTTGATGCTAACTGCATACAGCCAAACAAATCCATTTCAAAGGATGTAGAATTGGGCTGCTGACTAGAAATATATTTCATGAATAATGAATGGTGAAATTTTTATTACAACATTCAACTTCATATATAAAAATCAAATTAAAGGGTTAATATTTCCCTTTCAAGTAGAAAATCTTGCAGGCGTTAGACAGTGAGAGTGACTGAAATGTTCCATGCAGAGGAAATTGCTTTCTAACTAACAAAAGGGCATGGGCCAGTTATGTCCTAAGTCCAACATCACCTTTAAGTTGATTGTGTTTCATTGCTTGTTCTTTTCTCTTTTGTCTTTAACCAAGAAGTTTCATTCCAAAATGTTGTTTTCGTTTTCCTCCTTTTAAATTTCTACCATAGACTAAGTAGAAGCATTTTGCACATCTCACAATCAAAGGCAAAGCTTCTCATCTCTCTAATATAAAGGTTAAAGGTGAAGAAGAAAAGTTTGGAACTGTTTTAGTCTTAAACCTCATTACCCTAAAGGAAAAGGCTAACTGTTAGATTAAGACATTATGGGATTAAAGTCTTACCAGGTGACTTTTGATGGTTTGCGCAATGGCTAGCTAGCTAGCTAGCTTGATCATGCCTATTAGCACACCATCAACATACAATCTGTTATATATTTCCTTTACTATTTTCTTTCCCTTAAATTCTCTTCACGTGATCACTACTCCGAGCCTCCTTTTGATTGTAAACTGGTCAGACCCTTTGCACAAACGTGAAAAGGATGGGTGAATGACCACATGCCATGAGAAGGAGAGGACATTTTTCATGATTTGAGTAGGCCCCTGAAAGAAAACGTGACTATGTGGTGTAGTCAGTGGCAACGGACACCATTCTTGTCAGTCAGTCAATTCCAAAGCAATTTCTTCAAATTAACGTAATCCAAAAATCACACTTTTGCTTCAACAGCTTACTTTCTTCTTCTTCTTTTTTTTTTTTTTTATTAACTATAAATGAAGATCTGAAGGATGGGGGTAATGATTAAAGTTTCTTTCTAACAAATGATATGTAATTCTACTGAGTACCAAATACCAGTAGTACTTTTCTTTCCTTTTTCATGACTGTCGACCGTGCAATTTGAAGAAGAAATGTTGTTCCTCATTAAAGTTTAGACGTTTTTGCTTTAAACTGACTTTTACCTTCTGTTTGTAACTTGGCACTGGCAGGATGAAATGCCGCTGTTGAATCGGAAGAGAAGTCTCTTCGGGACATGGGAGAATCTGGGCCAATGGAGCAGTTGGCATATCCCAAAAGGCCGTAACTAGTTGTACATTGGGCCTGTGAATGGGCACTGAATTTGCTGTGACCGCTCCAAAGTTTTGGAGTCCATGAGCAAGCTGATAAAGTGAAAAAATCGAGTCAATTTACTCATATCAATGAATTCACTGAATCCATATTTTTACTAACAAATTACTATTTGTTGGCACGTAAATAGTTGTATTTTTGTTCATTTTAAAATTTCGAGCCATGTAATTCAATTTTTAATAAAATTAAGATTTTTATCTATATAAGATGAATCTTATTAATATTTATAATAAATATTTTAAATGACAATATACAAATATGATGAACAAATATATTTGTTTACGTTAATAAAAGATTCTACCAAAATTCATGTTTCATATTATTAGAGGTAAATCTCAGATAGATACAGATTATAATAGAATAATTATAGATAATTTTGTCAAAAGAAAAGGCCAAGGTTATAAATTCAACAACTTACATATAGGAATTTGTTGAATGGCTAAAAGGAAAGAAGCCTCCTTCATTGTCAACCAAGATTCAATCTTTGCTAAAAAAAAATTGGGAGCAAAACTTTGAATCAACTCACTTTAATGTGAAACAACAATTCCGACTCTAGATCCTTTAAATCTTTACTCTGATTCTTATGCCCTCCAAATGGCTGAAAAGCAGGATTGTTTTGACTCTGCTAAGCCAATATCCAACACAGACTTTTAGCAGTAATTCAAACTTCCAGGGGTTAAAACCCTAGAATTGAAGGACTTCAATACGAACTCGGGAGTTTGGTAGAATCTAAAGCTAGTCAGGCTTTGATTGAAGTTAGCCACGTTACAGAATCACTTACTCAAGATGGAAGTTTGTCAACGTAACGTATTGGCTTTTTAAATGAAAGTTCATCCTGAAATTAAAAGACCATACAAGGTGGCATAAAAATTGAAAATTTGAAAGAGTTAAACTAATAACGATTTGACAAATGTTAACAAATATAGCATGAAGCATTCCAAAACAATTACTAGTAAGTTTCCAGTTTTTATGACTTGCTGGATTAATCTCATAATTTAGTCCAAGAAAAAGAAAGAGACAAACAGCTCTTTAGTAGTGCATAACTTTTTAACTAGCATGCGTGAAATAATAAAATAATAATTTAGGAAACATGAGCCTGAGACTGTGCCCAGGAGAGACAAAATGGAGGAATGGCAAACCGGCAAACCCCCAAGAAAACAATAACTAATTTCCTTTCCTCGTATAATAACCCCAACATGCTGTAGCCCAAAGCTCTAAAGGAATATTAATACTAGCACAATACCTTTCCTAGTAGAATCTAATGTCTTCACATAGTACCATACCGAGAACATAGCTGCCTGAGCTACAGTGAGCTATTGACTACTGACACAGGGAAGACCAAAAAACTTTAGCATATAAGGAAAATCAACAATTAAAATATACTTAAGACTTCCTTCCCAAAAAAAAAAAAAGAATTGAAACATTTGCTAACAAGCACGTTCTTATGAGTCCTTTCTTAGGCGTGGTCTGAACATCTCATCATTTAGGATGCTGTCGGTTTTGCGATGGACTTCTTAATAGCTTCAGCATAGGTCCTGTGTTGGTAGGTAAGGGTCGATTCAAGCAAGTCCCAAAGGGATGTCTTGGGGTTCCAACCTGAGGCATTATTAAACCATAATCAGATGCTCAAATTTCTCCTATGGAGAAAACAAAAGATCAGGAGAACAGCCAAGGGAAGTACGATAAATACCAAGTTGTCTATTTATTATGGTCATGTCTGGAATTCTCTTGTCACTATCATCATATCCCTCGCCATAAAATTCTTTGGAGCTGATGTCAATTGTTGGCACCTCCAGAGAAGGTTCTCCACTAACCTTGGTATAGACCTGAAGAGTCCAAGTGCAAACACTTACAAATTACATATGATCACATACATCACCATAAACAAAAATAATAGTATGAACAATAGAAATTATATATCATCAATCATGTCCTTCACCTCGGTCATCATTTCAGCAAGTTGCCTAACTGTAACTTCATTGTTTGGATTGCCCACATTGAAAATATGTCCATTAGCCCTGTCTGGGTTTTCCTGTATAAAGAAACCACTAGTTTAGTTCCTTTGTGTGGTTGGCCGTATATGGGATAGGGAAGGGAGGGAGGGCGAGGTAGGTGAGGAAGAGAGAGTAAGGAGAGTTATTACGCACAGTCATCAAGAGGACAGCTTCAATAGCATCCTTTATGTAAACAAAAGTTCTCTGAGATTGGCCACCGTCCACAAGCTTAAGTGGCTCACGGCGTAGGAGATTCTGACCAATAAAATGACAAACTTATTGTTAGAACTAAAGACCATCAAAAATTTGAAAAAATAAATTAGAGATGGCATTCTAGGCCATTCCCTAGAACTGTGAAATAAGTTCAACTAACATTACTAAAGCACGCCAGAACTCTTGGAACACCCTCACTCGGACCATCAATGCCAGGGATGAAATCCATCCTAGGTCCAATCCAGTTAAAAGGTCTCACAATGGTGAACTCAAGGCCATTCTCTGCCCCCTCAGCTGCAATGGATAAGAAAGGAAGTTAGTAAATTATGTTTAAAGCATCTAATAGGGGCCAGATCATTTCACAAGATGCTAACCATAAATGAGCCTCTCAATCAATTGCTTAGCACATGCATATGACCACCTCTGCTTCTCGATTGAGCCAAAAATGCAGGGTGATTCATCTTCCTTAAGAACATAGTAGGCAGGATCCTATCACATCAATTACGGGGATGAGTTAAAGATTTTAAACAATGTGAAATAACAAATAGAATTTTGACATCACCTATAAAGGAGGGGTTAAAAGAAACAATAGCATAACAGGGAGCATATTAAATCAATTTCAGCAACGCCATGAATTTCGGATGCTCAAAACTCTGTGCAAAAAGAGAGTAGTACCTAGTTTTAACATTTCCGCCTCATGAAGCACATGAATAAACAAAAGAGCTTTTCCCAAGACCCCTAAGTTTAGTACAAATAAAACCAAAACAAGACAGCTTCCTATGCTCAATGTTGTATGGTAATCATTACTAACAACATCAAGCCAGATGAAACAAATGATGTATAACAAAATTTATACACCATAAAAGAACATATCAATGATCCGTACAGGAATTCTATCTTCCATACTGGAGGTTGTTTTAACCTCTTTTCATCAATCAACAAGCTCAACAGCAGGACATTCTAGGAATAACATAAACTTCAAATTCTTAAACAAGTAAATCCAATTGATACTTGTGTGCATCCTTGTAAAATGAAAAAGTATAAGCCACTCACTGATACGACTATGACATACAAGACTTAACAAAACATTCAATTACCATAGTAAATTGTTATTATATAGAGCCAAACAACCGCTTAAAAACTCTCCACCCCCCACAAATATCCATGCCCAAGTGAATACTGGATGCACAAGATCAGTCAGAAGTGGGGTTGACCACCATCTGCTGATCATACAAAGACAAATCCCAGAAAGTTGTAAAAATTCAAGGACGTTTAGTTAGAATGATATACAAATCACCTAGCCACTATCCAATTATCTGGATTTATTCATTTAAACCCATATTTCTTACCATTTCAACTCAATACCAATTTTACAATCCTTTTTCTTAAATATTAAATATATATACCATCAAACAATAAACCATAAATCTTGAAAATAAAGATACCACCAACAGATCTTCACTAAACCATACATGCTGCCCTGTTACAAGCAAAGCATAGATATAAATTCTCTTTCAAAAGATACTCAGTAAATTATTAGAAAGGAGAAAACGAAAGGTTACCTGACGGAGAGGAGAATCTTTAGGAAGAAAGCTTCCAATGGTTTTTCCATACACTTCACAAGTAGAGAAGTGAATGAGACGCTTGTTGTTCTCTGAACAGTACTTCACCTATCAAACCACAAATCCACATCAAAAAGCCACATATCAATTTCAAATTTGATCTCAAAAACATCAGCAACAACCAAACATCGATATCATTAAACTAAAATAGAACAAAAAAACAAGGACACCAAACATAAAACCGTTATTACAGAAATGCTTACCACAGGAAGTGCATCAATGAAGTTGCTGTAAATTGTGTCGAGCGGACGCGTATTATAATCTGCCGGAGTACAGATCGCCGCAAGATTTATGGTCTACATTGCAACAAAAACAATAAAAACCAAATCAATCGTCATAAATCTAGCAAGAACATTTTAAAAATCAAAAGAAAATCAGTAAAACATCAAACTAATTAGAAAAACTAAACTTTTAAACAACAATGAAAGAATACTAGCTCAAGAAAAAACTTAAAATCACACAGAAATAAAACAGAATTAAACCAGATCTAACATATTAAAGCGCAAAAAACTAAAGAAACAAAAAAATAAATAAACCAACACATTTAGTCAGAAATGAAGAGGAAATCAAACGAATCCGCGATCTCCAGCAAATGTTACCACCAAAAAAGGAAACAGCAATGGTTGCAAAAGAGACAGCAAGAAGGGCAAGAACTTACGAGATCTGCCATCTTGATAAGACCTTCGAGCCTAGAATCGTGCTTGATGTTAAGTCGGTGGAACTGGATACGGTCAGCCCAAGGGAGAGAGTCAGGCTCGAGGAGGTGCTTGATCTTGTCATTGTAAACATCTAAGGCGAGCACCTTGTGCGGCGTCTCAGCCATCAGCTTCTCGCAGAGGTGAGAGCCTATGAAGCCTCCGGCTCCAATCATGCATATCGTTATCGGCTTTATTGGTTTCCCGTCCAGATCCATTCTCGTCGCCATTTCAAACGGCACCGGTTTCTTTAGTGATCTTTTGCTGGTGTTTGCAGCGTAGGCCGGAAGGTGGCAGGGAAATAAGAAGCGAAAGGAAGAGAGAAATGGGGAGAGACAGAGAGAGAGAGAGAGAGAGAGAAGGAGAAAGCTGGAGATTGATAGAAAGGACGAGGGAAAAGCAGGGGGGGATGTGGTGTATATATGTGGGAAAGGAGGGATATGAAAGGGAGGGAGAGAGAGAAGATGTGACTCTTTTACAGAGCTACATTAAATGAGGAGGCAGGATTAAAGCGTACTCGTGGGTGTAGCCACCGCTGGTACTCGATTGGTGATAGGGACACGTGGAAGGTTGCAAGGAGGTGTGGGGTGGTGTCTGGAGCAGGGGATTGTATCCGGATGAGCGGAATTTATATTGGATCGGGAGACTGGCTGAGTAATCTCAAAAAATGCCAAATTTTTAATTGTTTTTGTAGTTTTAGAAAATATATTTTATTTACCATATTCCTATTTAAAACTAAATTATATATTTCACGAAATTAGTTAATTAGTTACATAATAGTTTAAGAAATGAAAATGAAAATTGCTTTTGTTGTCTTTTCTTTCATTTTTTACTTAAAATTTGAATTAATTTTTTTTTTTGAAACAATGAATTTTAAAACTGACCTACAAATAAATGATATTATATTTTTTCTCAATTAAATTAAGAACTAAATTTAACACTTTTTGCTTTTTACTGGTAATTGAATATTGTCCAATACCAATCAAACTCTTCCCCTAGTATATTTCCATATGAAATACACCCATACACGCGTTGGTTTGAACATGTTGTCGTTTATTGAAAGCACAACAGCAGCAACGATCGCGTTGGTTAGTGATAATGTATATCTAATCTTTTACAGGTTAGGAAACCTTATGAGCTGTAATCTACAAATGATAGTAACAGGATAAAACATGTTTCCAAAGTTATAATCTTTATCTTCAATGTAAATTGATTTGCACCAAAAAAAATCACAGAAAACACAATCTATTAATACTCAAGTTAATCTACGAGCTATATATTTTATTTTTTATACAGATAATTACAATTTAAATAATATCTACATTTATAGATTATGTGTTTATCAATTATGAAATGATATAACTATATCATGGTATAGTTTTAACCTGTAAAGATATGTATAAAATTCATTACTTGGCTACATAAATTGTCTACTCTCATGGTGGCATTAGTAAGATGATTTTTCATTATTCAAAATGCATTCTCCTTGCATAACACACGTATTAATTTTGCGCTGTCCCCGTCCATTTCAAAACAATTAATATTATATCAATGGTTTACTAGTTGTAGTATTATTGGATAAAACGAAGTTGATAAGGCAACGTGCGGTGCATATTAATACATATGGCCCCAATCCCTCAGTCCCACCTGTGAACAGAGCCAAACAATGCCATCAAAGTTAACACCACCCCGCCCCACTCTCGTCGCTATCACTTTCTAGGAAATGACGAAGTTTCCACGGCTATAGTAGAGATTGTAGCAAGACTGGAATACAAAATTACCCAACAGCCGTTTTGGTTCAATGCGGTTCAATATTGACGCTACTCTTTCCAACCAACTTGTATAAAAAAATTTAGAATTTAACCAATTAATTTTCTCTAATATTTTAATGTATATTGAATTTTTTTAACATTAATATTAATTACTATTGTTAGTAAGTAAAATTCACATGTCAATAAATATATATATATGAATACAAAAAGAGCCATAATAATTAATAAACAAAAATGAGAAATGGTGATTTCGTTAGTGGAGCGAATGACGTTCTTCGAATGATCGTCATGTGAGTGGGCTCACTCACCAATGAGCTGTCTGTCTCGATGCTCACGTGGGTAAAACTTTTATATCGTATTTTCTTTCTATTTTTTTTTCCCGAAACAGAAAAATGAAAAATCATATTCTGTAGTTTCTTTCTTTATCGTGCAAATTATCCACGCGCCTTTTTGGCTACGCTGCAATCCCGAAGGAATCTCTAGTTTTCCTTCCCTGTCAGTGGGGGACGGTCACCTTGTCTTTATCTTCTGAGATTTTGTAGCAACTTTAATAAATTTTATCTATTAACACTAGTAGTATTTTAAAACTTTGTAAGAGATTAAGAATTTCTCACTGTTATTTTTTGTTAGTGTTTTTCGTATTAAAGATTTATAAGTACTATTATTCGTTATAAAATGTGCTGTGCGTAAATATTTTTATTTTATTTATTTTTAAATAATAATTACATAATTATAAATGTTTAATATGATTACAATTTTTAAAATGTATAATGAATAAAAAGTTCCAAACCAAGTCAATCATAAATTTGATAAAAAGAGATTCAATAAAATTAATTTCTTATCTATATATCAGATAAAATCTTATAACTATAACGAAAAATTATATGATCAATAAAAATTTAGAAATAAAAATGAATAAAGATATCTTCTTCTTCTTCTTTCTTTTGTCAATTAAAAGAGATAAAATGAAAATTAGGTAATTTAATAATAGCATATTGTAAGTGATAAAAGGATAAATATTAAAAAAATGTGCTTATATTGCTTAAGACTCATAAATATCCTATTATCTCTCTTCTGATTTTGCATATCATGAGAAATTACAATTATGATAAAAAATGAATAAAATAGACAACCTCCCTTATTTTATTTTGTCTCGCTTCATTCATATTGTACAAAATTATAAATATAAACCATTTCATTTTCTCTTTTTAATGCCCTATGATCAAACGAGTTACAAATATAAATTTTAGATTAGGTCGTCCAACATAAAGTTTGAAACACCGAAATGTTTCCCACTGTTTAGGAGTTAAAGAGGATATGACACTTCATTATCGGAACAATGAAAGAGCATTAATTTCGATAATTGCTAACACAAAAAAAAATAAATCTTTGTCAACGAAAAGGAAACATGTTACTGACTGGTTAAAACATAAAGTTGTATTCTAATTTTGTTTAGACTGTGACATATAATTGAAGAATATGTCCATCGATTTAACTTGTGAATACTTCCATGAGATAAATTTTGTCATATTATCAATATAAGATAACAAGAAATGGGATGAATCTATTTTTATTTAATTGGAGAGTGGAGAGAAAATTGAACACGATAGTTACACTTGCAAATTGCAATATGTGTTCGAACATTGCTTCGTCTCCACTAAGTCCTTGCACATGCTCAGATGGCAGCTTCGAAGCAGTCCAGATTTTGGACATATCTCATGAGTGATCATGATTTTTTCTTATTTTTGACATTTTTGATTGAATTTAATCATCCCCATATAAAATTTTGGATATCATATAAAATAACAAAAAATGAGATGAATCCATTTTTATATGGTTGGAGAGTGAAAACAAAATTAAATGTGATAGTTACACTTACAAATTGTAATATGTATTCGAACATTGTTTTGTCTCCATTATTCCTTGCACATGCCCAGATGGCAACTTCGAGCTAGCCAAGATTTTGGGCTTACCTCATGAGTGATTATGACCTTTTTCCTATTTTTAGTTTTTTTTACTGAATTAAGTACAATAATAAGAAGAGTAGATATAGGAAAAAGTGGATATTCTCTGTTGTTTACAATAAAAGGAAAAAAAAAATCACTGCCATTAGTTATTGTATGAAAATTTTTGGCACTGATGCGGACAATTGAATACTAATAGTCCAATTTTGCAATTAAATGCATTATGTTAAACGCTAATTTTGACACGTTAACAAAAACAAAAGAAACAGTTACACTTACAAATCATATATTTGATTCCTGCTATTATCCTTACACGATCATGCCATGGTCTATCCTGCGTGACTGAATGATATTGTTCTAAGGTGAAGTAGCCATCGTCATAAAAACTCTGTGTTAATTATTTTTACTCAAAACCGTAAGCATTTAAACAGTTTGTCCTTATGCTTGTTTCACAAGCACGATGGGGCATTAAACTTAATTATTAGTTAATCCTTACTTGTTTCTAACCCTTCAAATTCTATCCGAAACTTTGAAAGTGGCAACTGAAATAAGTTATTGGTAGCACATGGTCTCAGCCGAAAAAACAAAACAAAACAAAGTCCAAATTTCATATTTGAAAAAACGAAAATAATATTTATAAAATAATTACATTAAAAATTTAATATTTATAAGGATAAAATTATAAAATTTTAAAAGTTTAAGATAGGGGGCCTCCCTCCGCCTCTGCCAATGCTATGCAAGGCGATTAAAAGAAGGGAAAAACTTTAAAAACAGTAACAGAAACTCACATACCATACAAGTGAGATTAATTTATTATACTATATGCTTTCTAAATTAATAGTACAAGTTAGTACTAATTTTTTATTTATAATTAAATGAATAATGATAATCATATAAAATATTTAATTATTTAATCAATACATAAAAGATAATAATCCAACAAGGGGAAAAAAAAATCTGAAAAGCAGTTGTTGTGGTTGCCTAGTAGTAGTGGTATTTTGTTTCGTGTAAATAATTTTGCACGAGAATCACAAGTGCAGCACCTAGCTTGTAATAAGGCTCATTATCACCGACAGAAGGACACAGAACTGCACGCGTTTTTCTAGCGCGTGGGAGAATAAATGTTGCGAATAATATGTAGAATGTAGCTTTCTGCCATCTTGATAGATACGTACGTCGTTTTTTCATTTTAATCTTCGTTTAATTGAACCGACAAGAGGGAAAGACTGCAGCCTGGAGTAAATTAGCTGGAATTTTTTTACCTTTTTTTTTCTTCTTTGTTGTACATACTCAGAAAGGCCTAATCTTACCTAAATGATTGATCAGAAAGAATTTGACTGAAAGTTTGAGAATTAGCATTAAGCAGCGATTGCGCGTTGGCGCCAGCATTTTCCCATCAACTCTCTTTGGTTGCTTTGCTCACGCGTTTTTCTGGGTGGGGATGTTAATTGGAGATGGAGCAAAATTAGAGATGTTATTTAAGGATTTTCTTTTTATTAAAATAAACTGGATAACCACTAATTCAAGCTTTTTAACTTCTTAGCCGGAGATAATAATTCTATCACTAATCTAGGCTTCGATTCTACCCATGTTTATCATTGGGCCAAAGACCAACTGATCTATGAAAAAGAGGAAATTAAAAGGAATCTAATACTACTAGGAAATTAAAAATTTAAAATAATACAAAAAAATATTTATATAAATAGGTCAAATTATTCAATTAATCTCTATATTCTATTAAAATGGTAGATTTAATTTTTGTATAATAATTTATCAAAATTAAATTTTTATATTTTTTAAAATTGACAATATTAACTCAATGTATTAAAAGCTTTCTATTATCAATATTGATCTAATATGTGGTTGTGTTGACGTGATATTTTCTTGTTGATATGATATTAAATTTAATAATATAATAATAATAATGTGATATTTTATGAATAATATTATAGTAATGTTGATATGTCGTGATCAAATATTAATATAAATTTTGTAAATGTGAAAATGAAATTATTAGTATGAGTTAATGGTTTTAAATAAAACTAAAAAAGAAATAAATTAAAATTATAAATAAGTTTATAGGGTTTAGGGAAAAGAGTGTTGGGGGATAAAAAAAAAATTGAGTTTTTGCACTTTATAATTTAAAGTAAAGTGTTGTGAAATAAATAAAAAATATTATATCATTATTAACAGATAATCATATTTAATGTTATATCAGTAAAAAAAATTATGTCAATATAAATAGTAAAATATTTTAATACTATTAACAATTGAATTAACATTGTCAATTTAAAAAAAATAAATTAATTATATAATTTAACCGTATAAATAAAATTACCTTTTAACCATAAGTATTTTTGAAGTAGTTTAGTACTATATCACAGCCTCCCTCAACTGCATGCTTATTTTCATATATCGTATAAATAGATAGGTAGATTAAGATTATGGGTTCCTTGGCCCATCCTCCAGGATTACTACTATTTCACAAAGCCGAAAAAGGTAATTGCACCGGTAATTTCCACCTGAAGTTCAACAGTCGAACAGCAAAAGAAAATTCCAAAGGCTGGGAGTGAAATACAGCTAAATGTGATATGATATTTAGGAGGCACAGTTTTGAATTGTACTTTGTACTACAGCTTAGAAAACAAAAGGTTTCTCAAATAGCTAAAATTTGGGGAACCCTGTACGGGGAACAATTGGCTATGGAAATTAGACAAAGGACAAATAAACAATGGCAACGAAACCCACCATGTTCCAGATGCTTCTTAAGAGGTGACATGCCTTTATTATTATTTTTTTTTTCTAATCAAATCCAATGAAAGTTGGCTCTCTTTGAAGGTCATGTGGGTTGATTTCAAAGCCAGCCTATCCTTTTCTATTAGAATGATGAACCCAATTATGCAGA
This sequence comes from Theobroma umbraticum, assembly GCF_002168275.2. NCBI lineage: Eukaryota > Viridiplantae > Streptophyta > Magnoliopsida > Malvales > Malvaceae > Theobroma > Theobroma umbraticum. The sequence continues at coordinate 8,749,976 of NW_018397257.1, forward strand.
GACAATACCAATCTAGTACGAAACTAACCTAAAAAGAGGAAAAGAACATGCATGTTCGAAGAACTGAGAACTCCAATTATGTTCGGTAGTCCTCTTGGAAATTCTAGTTGCTATAATTGCCCTATGGTATATTAGAAAGGAATACGAACTTTTTAAGGAAATACTGTATATGAAAGAAGGAAAATGCATAGAACAGATCACGGGTGTCTAGAGTCTACAGTCCTATCCGATATTCAATTTTGCCTATCGTTTTTGGCAGTTATCGCATATGCCTGGTTGCTGGTTTTCATGCCTGTCTTTTTTTCATTTTAGAAAAAATTAGATACAACTCTTAATGTTCTTTTTATATAATTAAATAAAAATAAATCTAATGTATTTAAACTTATTAACTCAATGATGCATCCGAACATTTGATTTATTGATTAGTATAATATTTTCTTTTTTAAAGAGTAAGATTATAATCTTCGTTCTCTAATTATTAAAAAAAAAAAAACTTATTGACTCAATGATGGAAATTAAACTATCTTATAACTCTAGAATTGGTAATTTTTTTATATAGTCACGTGTACAAATAGGGATTATAAATTATAATCATAAACAAATATTACATCTCATTAAAAAATAATTGTATAGACAAACCAATTCACCAACCACTAGTATATAATTATACAAATCTAATATAAAATTGAATCAAATCTACATATGATGCGACTTCGAATTGAAATTTCAAGATTTCAGAATCTCCTACTTACTGCAGAGACAAGGCCTTATTGGTTTAAGTTGATAATTTCAAATAAATGACTGTGTCATATTAAGTATAAAAGGTGACTAGGTGAGATGGCAATTTAAATAACTAGTAAAAATAATAACTTCAAATGAACAAGCAAACAAGCAACAATCATAGAACAAGAAAAAAAAAATTAGCAAAAAAAAGAAAAGAAAAGAGAAATAAATACAAGAGTGCATAAGCAATTTAATGATAGTGGCAGTAGCAATCGATCCATCTAGTGAAGAAGAAGATATAGGCTTTTGGTTACCGACAAGTAATGGGGAATTTTTGGTGGAGATAACATATGATATTTAAATTGTAAGCACATTTCCTAAGGCCGGTCATTGGAAACAAATTTGGAAGATTACAAGTTCTAGAAGGGTCCAAATCTTCATTCGGAGAATCATGCATGAATCACTACCTACATCAGCATGGCTACTGAATAGGAATCTGGAAACTATAGCTCCCTGCTTACTGTGTGGCGACGCAGCTGAAACCATCTTGCATGCATTGAGGGATTGTGGGCCTTCAGGAAACCTGTGGCTACAATTTAGACCTGATCTGATTAAGGGTGATTTTTTCAGTATAAGCTTGAAGCATTGGGTATTAGTGAGCATGTTTGGTTTGATTTTTTTAATTTAAATGTTATTATAAATTTTTTATAAAAAATAATAATTTATAAAAGTAAATTAAAATTATTTGATAAATTTACTTTTTATAAATTTTTTGTATAGATAAGTTTTTAAGAGAAATAACTTATCTAAATTTTAATTTTAGTTAAAATTACTATAAAATATATTTAATAAATAACTTTTTATTAATCACAAATTTTTCTGTTTAAAATAAAAAAAAATTAATTTTATTTTTTATCTATTTAAAATAAATTTTTAAAAATATATAAAAAATTTATGTAACATAAAATTTATAATTAATAATAAATTATAAAATAAGATTTCAATAAATAATTTATAAGTAACACGTAATTTATAAATAATTTTTTATTAAATAATAATAAATAAAATTTAAAAAAATTAAATTAAATAAACAAATAAAAGATAAAAAAAAACAATGAGTCGACTACTAAAACCTTCAACCCTAACAAAAGAAGAGAACTTATAAAAGAAGAAGAGAAGTCTAAGGTAGTAATTATAATTAAAGAAAATCATATTTAGCTATTGATGTCCTTGTCAACAAAGTTCACTTCTATGAACAATATTATCTTAACAACCATAATCAACAAATATTATCTCAATTTTCATATAATTTATCTCAATAATTATTGACCTATTTAATTAATTATTTCAATCATAATCATTAACTATTATATACATCATAAAGAAGTTAAGAATAAATAAAAATCACATAATTGTCATATCAAATAATAAACTGAAAAATATCAATTAATAAAAAAAGTTTTCAAACTCCAAAAAAAAGATAAAAAATAAAATAAAAAATAAAATACAAAGAAAAAAAATACCTGAATACAGTTTTGAATTTTGAATCTTATTTTTTCTTATTTTTTGTAAGAATAAAAAAAAATTTAAAATGATGATTTGCAAAAAAGGAGAGAGGAGACGGAGATCAATAGGGAGAGATGGAGGGAGTATATTTTGAAAAAGAGGATTTTTTGAAAAAAAATAACTCTTTGGCATTTTTTTTAAATAATTCTTTTTAAATGCATTTTTTTTAGATTTTATTTTTTAAAAAAACTTATTTTTTTAAAACAGTAAATAAGTTGAATATAAATTAAGCCAAACGGACACTATATGTTAACCAATTGGATTTTAGATAGCATTCTCTGGAATATCATTTTTGTACATGTTTTACGGCTCTTATGGTATTGGAGAAATGTGAGTATCTTTGATGAGTCTTTCATTTGGCCTTACAATGCTTGGCAATAGAGTTAGAGTAAGGCAAAGGAGGCATGGGATACTTTGAGCAGAGAGCACCAAAGAATTAGGAAGGAAATTAAGAGAGCCTGGGACAAACCCAAACAACAATATGTTAAACTTAATATTGGTGGGAGTGCAAAAGGGCAATCGGCAATAGCACCAGCAAGTGGTTTGATCAGGGATGAGAATGGCAATTGGATTGTGGGGTTTACATACAAAATCTGCATCTTTTTCTCTTTAGCAGTTGAACTTTGGTCTATCTAACTTTAAGTTTATGCAAGAATAAGGATTGCAGAAAATATAGGTTGAATTTGATTCTTCGCTGGCTATATAAAAGATTTCCTATCAAAATATTATTATAGACTCAAATGCTCATCTTTTGAGAAATATTAAAATATTATTTTTATAAGATTGAAATTGTTTAATTTTTTTTGTTCATCGTAAAACTAATTAGTGTATCGATTAGATGATTACACGTTATAAAAACTTATTTTTATAGTTACACATCTTCTATACTTCTCCAAATACTATTTTTATTGATTTATTTACACACATTTTAGATGTATCATGACTTAGAATGGTGTAATTAACTATGTCCACTACCACTTCGTAGTTTGCACCTTCGCATCTATGGGCAATATTCTTGCAAGGGTAATGGGCTAAGTTTGGACCAAAGCGTGGATACACTCCTCCCAGCCCAACAGTGTTGATTTTTCTATTCGTTGGTGATTGATTAATGAATTTAAAATTTTTCATTACTTTTTATAATTACTTTTAAAAAAATAGTTATTTTTATAAAAAACAAAACACTCTAGTCTCTTATTAAAAACATTAATCAGCATACGTCTTGTCTCTTAATTAAGTCACAATATATTACAGAGTACATCTATAAAAAAATTATTATAAAATAATTCATAAATGTGAGATTAATTTTATATGTTTGAATAAAAAAAAGTTAAATCAAATAAGATCGAAACGAAAAATAAACCAGACGATAACATGTGATTTTTTTTAATATTTTGGGGACCAAAAGATGGAGACAATAAGTTTTTTCGAAATTTATTGTTCATACAAGATTTTGCACATATATAGGTGGAAGGGTAGTTTCTTCAAGGCCTAAGGGGACAATAGTCTCGCATGATTTAGCCAAGGATCTATTCGTCAAGCTTCCAGCAGATTATTGCGGAGTTCACTAACTTCCTACACTGCCTCTCTGCCAAGGATGAAGAGCTGACACCTTTCACTGTCTCACCCTCTCCACAGCTGATCAAGATAAACCCCATTCGGCAACCCAAATACTTAACGAGATGTTCTGTTTTTACGATGGAAATTCAAGTGTTTTTGTGCCTAATCTCTCATCCCATGAATTCATCCCTCCTCCAAACACCAAGTTGCTTGAGATTCTGTCACAAATATTCCTTCAAATAGTGTTGTCCTGAATTATTCCTGGGTTTGAACGTCGCTCCAAGTGCTACAAGGTTTTCAATGTTTGTCACATCAGCGCCGGTAACTTCCTATCCTGTAAGAATATGGATGTAACTGATACGGAACTCAAGTGTCAGATTTTGAGTTTAGTTAGTGCTAATTCCTGGAGAAAAATTGATGCCCCATTCAGCCCTATTGCCAAAGGCCCAAAGTGTTTGTGCCAGTGGAACTTCGCATTGGATGCGTACAAATAATGGCATGGCAGGTTTAGGGGCATTCGATTTGAAGGAAGAACAAAGACTAGAACACCATGAAATGCAAAATAAGGCTTTGGTTACTGAAAGATTAGAACAAAGAGGCTTGGATGAAAGAGGGCACCATATGTTGGAAAAATAATGTATTTCATAAGTAAATTCATTATGAACTTGTTACAAAGAAAGAAAAAGAGTGAGTTAGTGCACACAAAAGATCAGATCAAAATTTGAGAAAATTTAAATTTCCCTTTTCGTGCGAGTATATATATGTGAGTTAGGCTCAAGTGAATTTTGACTTTAATTTATGTTGTAGGCCCAAGTGAATTTTTGTATGGCTTTAATTTATGATGTGGGTCGATTTGGTGCAACATTACTTTAATTTATGATGTTGTAGGTTCTTTTGTACTTCGAAAATACAAAAATTATCTATAAAAATAGTAATACCACACCTTAAACATTTTTTTTTTATTTTTCACTTGCTTTATTATATTTTCATTTGTTTTTCAGATTATATAACTTCGGCATCCACCGGGCCGGGTGACCATGCTTATAGAATACAAGTCATCTTTGCTATCAAGGGCGTTTATTTACGATCTGAAGACACAACAGAGAAGAATGATTGAAATCACCGAAACTGCCAATGGAAACAACTTCAAGTTCTTGGACGTTGGCAAGCGTGCTGGAATTTTAGTTACTACCTATCAGGAAGAGAACTTCCTGGTTTTCAAGGGAACTAACTAGAGACATTTTACCTTCCTATGCATACAAATTGGTAGAGATTACTTGGAGGGGTGCCAGTTCTTTCCATAATTGTTGATTGTTTCATCAAATGTTTTCCAGGGAAGGATTGTCATCTTGGTTTGTCTTTTAAGTTAATTAGTGTATTTGGTCTCTTTATAGTGCTCATTGCTCAATTGACTTAATAATTCCTATTGGGCCTTAGACATCTTAGGCTATGCATACACTAACAGGCAGCCACTGCTAAGCCTGGACACATCAATTAACCTATACATGTCTTCAAACTCGGCTCGATTAGGGGACTTGCTTTGTCGAGAAAATATATGGAAGAATTCTGGAATTACTCTGTTCTCCTTGTAATTGTTATTTGCAATTAAAGCAATGTGAATTTATTTTCCAGAAAGAAAGAAGCAAGCACCACATTTCTTTGGTTCCTATAATTTTCTGCAGAGTACTCTACCTTAAATCAGTAAGGGTCCAAACAATGACATGTAGATTCTCATCTTCTATACTGGGTCAGATCAGAAACTAATGGTTTCCTGGGAAACCATTCTGCAATATGAAAGAATTCCAATTCCTCCAACTTAAACATACAACTTAATAATCGATTTTTCACCAAGGAATATCAAGGGTGCAGCAGCTACTTAAAATTATTTCAATATACTATAAAGCAATAAAAGTATATGATTACTCACATTTTTGCATATTCTACTTGAAAAAAGAAGGCCAGTTTTTCAATAATACTCAGTAAGTTCGGTGGGCAGAAAAATAAAGGGAGATAAAAGAAATCAGTCTTCAACAAGGAGAAGAAGAAACAGAGAACTCGGCTTTATCTTTTTTACCTTCTTCTTTTTCTAATAATAGAGAGAAGTACAAGTATTCAATCTGTGGCCTAATTCCCCAAAATTTTAAATGAACTCCAAGCCATCTATTCAGAGCAAATACAACATTCAACACAGATTTTGTAGTGGTTTGAGTCTATTTTGTGACTGAAGTAATACCTTCCTTGAATGCACTTAGTAATGCGCGCATCACGTAACAAGCAGATAGCAAATTAACATCGGGCTGTGTTACGATTCAGGCATGCAAAGACCATGACAATGAGCAAGAAGAGGACAAACACAGCCCAGATGGCGCACTTGAGCTCAAATGGGAAGGGAATTGAAAGAGTTTGGCAGAATGCAGCAGCAGCAAGGAGTAAGGAAACTCTCTCCACTGCTTGGGAAGTTCTGGTGCAATTGCTGTAGAAAAAGAAAGCAAGCACGATAAAAATGAATGTAAGCAGGACAAGAAACGAAAGCAAAACCAAGGGAAAAGGGAGCTGATGATTGGACCGATCAGTTCCCATAAATTGGAGGGATACACCAAGTGCATATGAAAAGCAAAAAGCTAGAACTGCATTTTGCCATTGTAGATGCCGCTGGGAAGCAAGTATAGACTCTAGCTGCAATTTCAGGTTGGAGGTAGTAATAGGAGTTGGGGCTGGCGAGGGTAACTGTGCTTGTGGGAATTCATGGTCGTTAGAAGGAGAAGGTGATGATGTTGCTCTTTGAGGCTGAGGCGATTCGATGTTGATAATAGAAGTTGCTGTCTGTGGCAGTGTTGGTGGTTGTTCTGGCAGTGATCTTGGCTGGAGTAGTTCAGGAGGGATTCGGAAAACAGATGCTACAATTAAAGCAAGAAACGTCCTAAGCTTTTGCAGCAAGTCCATATTGAATTGTTTTTGCTGAAAAAAGAGGCCAACGCTTTAGATATATATAGTGGGGTAAGAGAAAAGTCTGAAAAGAGAATAAAGAATGAAGGAAAGGGACTTTTATTGGCCAACAGCCGACCTTGACAGCTTAAGAGCAAAACGATACAAGCATTTGCACATCGGATATCCGGATTTGATTACCCTTGATTTGGTAAACAATAACCGCAGAAACACAACGGGAAACTTGAAGGCATCTGATCAGTCAAGTCTCTCTCAAATAGTTCTTTAAAGCAAAAGGCAACATAACGTATTGGAAAGCAATTTTTTTCCCATTTTAAATAAATTTTGATGGATTGTTTTAAAGGTATCTTGATGAGTTGAGTGGATGTAGTATGTTCCTTACATCATGGATTTGAACACCCTCTAGTCATTTTGACCGCATATGGTTTCCAATCAACATTTATACATTTTTAAACCAGGCAACATTCTATTGCTGGTAGTTCCCTGCGGGGCTCCGACTCCTGTTTTTGTCTTCATTCTCATTGCCTGTATTCATTTTATGACTAGGACAAACTGTTCTTTTGGTAGCATTTGTTTGGGATTGAATGAAAGTCAATGAGGGGTACTAGAGCAGCCTGAGTAGGCTAAGCATTGATGAAGCCTTCTTAAGATACCTAGGAATTTTCTGTTTTCTTTCTCTTTGCCATTGTCTTCTCCGTGCCACAGGGAGGATAACACCCACTTGGATTTGATCATCAGAGGACATGTGACATTTTCCCCGACCCCATTTCCATGAAGCTTTTAGTTTCAATGGTTTATTACTTGATTTGAGAGTTTCATTGCTCGTAGGTTAAATCCTATTGAATCCAAATCAAACATAGAGTAATTTTGACGAGACAGATGCCAATATGTGACCTGCCCCTTGCTGGATTATTTATTTATGACTGGTGATGCAATTGAAGCTAAAAAATGTTAAATATTAAATTAATTTATAGAAAAGTTACTTAATATATGCGACATAATTGTTACAGTAAAAAAAATAAACTAAATAAATCAATATTTTTTGAAGGGCAAGAACATTTCATTGAAAGATCTAGCGAGGGGGTTGCCAGAAAAAATGCAGAGAGGATAGAAAACTATCCCTTCAGCTGCTAATCCCCTGTTACAGAGAGACCTAAAGGGCTACACAATTCAGCCACAAATAAGCTGTAAGTCCCATATTACAAAGGGTCCCAACACCCATGCAGAAATTCAAGAGATGAAAAACAGAAGAGTGGCCACAACAGACTTACAATAAACTCCCCAAAATGAATGTCCATCTTCCAGGCTCAAATCAAGGAAAAGGTCGGAATGAACTGGAAAGCATCATACATCATTATCATCAAATCAGTTGCAAACGAAGCTTTTTAGTATTTCCATGTTGGATTGGTAGAAAGAAAAAAAAGCCAAGGCTTCCATGTTTATTTGTAGTGGGGCTGGAGTCAAAAGAAACAACTAAATTAGAGCAATGTATATATGGCCCGTGATGGATTGCTTGAGAAAAATGCACCAGTAAAAAATGAGCAGTAAATTTGATTCAACATCTTTAAGTAAAACAATAAATTTGGACGTTCTCTTTAGATATTACTATTACATTCCTTAGGTTAGGAGTACACCCACTTTCATTTGTACATGAAAGAACTTGGAAATAAGGTGCTAAATTCATTGTTGAGACCTCATTTGTTGATATTCATTGATTGCTTCCAAATTTAATATGTCTAAAGAAGATTATTATCTGGGTTTATCTGTTTCTACATTACTGTTATAAATGTTTCTTCTTAAGTTAATTTAGTTGGATTGTGGAAATTGTTTATATGAGGGATGATTAAAGACACCATTCAACAAAGTTGCCTCTATTAATTAACAAACATATTAATCTGAAGCTGGAAAACCAATGTCCAATTGCTCACAGCTCCAAGTATTCGTTGTATGGTTTATCAAAAATGAGAAATGAGTGTAACAGTGTAAGAGAGTCATCTTAGGGCAAATATGAATTTACAGACAGCTACTGCTAATTGATGAACTAAATTAGCTAGCATTGATCTTATTACTAGTACTATCATTGATCAAAATCCGGAATTATTAGTATTAGTAATTTCCAGAACAATGGAAGCACTGTAAGTATTACACCTGAAGAAAATCAGTAAAAATTTGGATCTAATCAAACAATAACATAAAAGACTTAATTTTATTACTCACATACTTTGTACTTTATGGTGGGAATCCTAATAAACTATTACAGCATCCTGTTGGGTTGCATGAAAAAGGACATGCAGACTGGACATATTCATGAGCGGTTGAAATTGAAAATTTCTGAATGGAACATACATACACAGGGGGCTCACACCTTTGCTGTTACATTGAATCCGCACACAATTTCCAAGTGCTAAATGTGAAGTAAAGCTAAACGCCATCAAATTAAGAAAGAAAGGCAATTTTCTCAGTTATGCACGAATCAATCGAGTAACAATTTTCTCAGGGAGTGTTGCGATTCAAGTATTCGGTGATCATGATAAGGAGCAAGGAGAGTAGAAACACAGCCAAGACAGCGCACTTGAGCTCAAATGGGTAGGGAATGGCAGTGATGTAGCAGAATGCAGCTGCCGCTACTAGGAAGGCTACTCTCTCCAGTAACTGTGAAGTTTTGGTGCAACTTGGGCTAATAAACAATGCCACTAAGATAAGAAAGAATGTAACTAGGACAAGAAAGGAAGGCAAAACGAAGGAAGAACCGAGCTGATTGGATTGATGATCAGTTTGGGCATATTGGAGAGAGATAGCAAGGGTATATGAGAAGCAAAATGATAGGACTGAGTTTGTCCATTGTAGATGCTGCTGGGCTGCAACTATAGACTCTAGTTGTTTTAGGTCGGAAGGAGTAGTAGGAGTCGGCGGCGGCGGATGTGACTGTTGTTGTGAAGATTCCGGTTGATTAGTAGGAGAAGGTGGCTGAAGCAAGTAATTGTTGAAAGTGGAAACTGTTGGTGGCGGTGGCGGTGGCGGTGACTCTGGTTGCAGGGTCTCGGGGTCATTAGCAGAGGGTGGTGGTAATGGCTGCGTTGGCAGCTGAGATGGTTCAAGGTTGATAGTAGGTACTGACTCTGGTTGCAGGGTTTCAGTCATGTCATTAGCAGAAGGTGGTGGTGACATCGGTGCTGATGGCCGATGCAATTCAAGCTCGACAACAGAAGTTGATGGGAGTGGTGGTGACTGTGATCGTGGTAGGTCTAAGTTGGGACGAATTCGGAGGAATGCTGTAATTGAGACAAGAAAGACTTTAAGGATTTCCAGGAAGTCCATCTTGATAATTGTAGCTGAAGTAAGGAAACTTAAGGGATATATGCATGCCAGGGTATTTATAGATTGACTGGAAGAAAAGGACAATTAAAAACTATGGTGGAATAAAGACCCCTTTTGTACAACATCAGAAGAATGAGTTGGCCTAGCATGATCGATGGCATGAGAAAATGCCGACAAGAAAAGTCTTTGTGCGATCGGATAATCCGACTTCAAATCAGAGCTATCTTCGTTTCTTCCAAATAAAGAAAAGCAAGCTCAGGTCAAGTTCCCTGGATTCTTCTTGTTTCAAAGCTTTGTCCAAGATAGAAGATTTCCTCTGTGGGACATATGCTTCTCATCATGTTCACATTATTCCTGGACTTTTTGGCACTAAATAATGAGATCCAAAAACTAAGAGGTCTTTTATGTACTTTCTTTCATGTTTGGGTCCTTTCTTCATTATATTGACAGTTGAAATTTCAATTAATTAATGGACTTTTTTGTTGCATTTGAGGTTTCACAGGGATTCCTCTTCATTGATCTTCATACACTCGTGTTCAAGTTTAAGTTATTGTGCACCTATTATAACTGATTTTTTTTGCTTGAGGCAAAAACAGAAACTCAAGAAAAAGTACTAGTATACCGACAAGGATTCTAGTAATTATTTTTTTTCTAATTATGTATTACTAGTAGTTAATCACACATTTTAGTCAGACTAGTCACATGACATCTTCCCATATCTATTGCAGAATATACAAACAGCACTAAGAAATCTATAACGAATTGCTGGTAGATGCTGCATGAGGCTCTTGGAGCCAATCTGACCCCAAAAGAAACAAAATTTCAAGGAAAAACTGGTCAGCTTAGGCTTTGATCTGACCAGTCAACAACCTTGTCACGAATCTTGTCATACAGTGAAAGAGTCAGGATCTAAAAAATGAATAAGAACCGTGTCATTAAATTTTGCTAGTGAGCTTACATGGTGCGGACTCCGGAATGGCTTGGAATCGACAATGAACTTTAGGAAAGTTAGAATCGTCATCGTGCCTAAAATCTACTTCTCACAATTGGCGGAGCTCCAAGCCAATCCGACCAAAGGAAGCAAAGTCAAGGAAAAAAAGTGCTCGACTTGGCATTGGTCTGACAACGACAAGTTATTACATGATACTCAATCTGAATATAGTAATAGGCTAGGAACTTTCCTTTGCGTTTTCCTCGTTGCGACTCTGGGCCCCAACGTTGCTACGGTGTGTATGTCCTGGGGATGAATTCGGATATCCGATGCAAAAGGCTGAGGCGACCAGTTGTAGACTAAACAAATGAAACCAAAGACTTAGGTGTGGTGGTAAATCTTGAAACGGATCCTTTTAGAGAATTTGATGAGGGAAATTAAATTCCCTAGTGCTTTCCTTTCCCAGTTCCATATCATTCAGCAACTCAGATAATTCTGACTAATTAGGGTGTTTTGTTCTTCATGGTTCTTGGGGCCTTGACAGTTAGTTGCCCTTCATGACAACCACTTTCAACCCTAGCTTGCTGAATACGCAAGCATTGGGATGCAATTCTTTTCTTTTTATTTTTTATTAAAAGAAGGAGAATGACGTTGGGAGTACTGTTGGCACAATGTGAAACCTATATTAGCTTGCCTGGGATAAATAGTAATAAGTGGATGTATAGCTAGCTCTATCATATTTATAATAATTGAGTGATGCTTTTGGTAAATGCTCCTAGTCCTATATAGAGCGGGTATTCAAAGCTTCACTTCAGTCGCGTTTCTTTCCAAGAAATTTTCTTTTTCGGTACCAAATCTCTTCATAGATTGGGCTAAACAGGTATCTGTCTGTTTGGGTTAACCTTCCTGACCCATTTCGTATTGATGTTCCTCAATGGCCCATAACTTTAACACTTAATGTTTCTAATAATTGTAATTTTTTTTGAAAGTGATTCTAATATTTGTAATTAATTAATAATTGTGCAGAAATCAAACATTTTTTTGCCTTCCAAAAGTAACAATTTTTTTTTATAGGAGTATTTTCATGTTTCCCAATAGATTTCTTGGTAGATTATCATTCATTTCTTTGGACTCATGAAAACCCTGCAGGATGAAGCTAGAATGGTGTCTCCAAGAGCTGTCATATCCCTCACATTTGCAGTAAACATCGTTCCACTTAATTCATAGTTATGGTCGACAATTATATTCCTAATACAAAAAGATTACAGCATAAAGTACCCCACTATCTAGAGAAAAATTGAGAAAGACATATCTTCTGTCAGGTCCTCTGGCTTTAAGATTCTGGCAAAAGCAACATTTAAGTCCAACAGAAACTTGTAGAAAGATTCGTACTTGCATTAGAGCACAGGTCTTGGCCCCCTCAAACTCACAAAAACCATTTGCCCCTAGCTAGATCATTCATACATGACCTACTGCTGCATGACTGCGTCCCTTCTTTAATTAATAATAATCCCTTAGCTTGCTAGACCAATCAAACTCGAAATGCAAACTACCTTGATTTCGTACTATATCTTTCTCTAATTAAAACCCCTTTCCTCTCCCTTTTCTTGCCATAACCTGTTAAAGAAGAAGGCTATTTTGAACTTTGCAGGTTGCTTTGCATGTCTAATACATCAATGAAGTGAGATAGTCATACTATATACACAGTTCTTACCTGTAGGGCTCATCTAGGACGGCTAAAATATACTATATAGTACGGGAATATGGAATTGAAATTTGGCATATATACCTAAACCATTTCCATTTTTCAGTTTAAAGAGTCACTTCCATGTTGAATAAAGAAAGTTAATGCACACTATTTTTCCTCTTTATCAATTAGAGTTAGATTCCTGAGGTTGCAATACCTTTTTTTTTCCCTTATCTTTTCGTCCTTCTTACATGTAAAGGGTAAGGCATCAAATTTCATTTTTTTAAACAATAAACCACATCATGTATAAGAACCTCAATAACTTGAACATAAATCTTCATGCAACTTCGATCCTCCAACCCAACCAGATAATTGTAGACCCAAACTAATTTTTTTTTCTTTGCACGCAAACGATATATTTAATATATTTAAGTGTTTCGTTAATCATTTTGTATATGATTTATCAATATGGATATAATTAAAGAAGTTAGTTATTATGGTTTACATCAATTTATAAAGTATTGTTTATTTTAATTTGTTAAGTTTACAATTTTATCTTACAAAAAATATCGTACAAGTTGAAAATGATTGACATCAACCTCAAATGTCACTTTAGTTCGTACACAGACAACCAATGTGGGATTAACAGCTCTCATTAAGTTCGTGACATCTTCTCTACTCTAATAAAGATCCACTTTCCAGTTCGATTTGGTACCAACAGTTATGGTCCATATTATCTTGTAAGATATTATTTGCTTTTATTTCATTGAATTTATAATTTTGTCTCATAAAAAAAGTTTCACAAATTGAAGATGTTATAAATCTTAAATGCTCAATCTCACTTTAATATACAACTAATGTGAGATTTATGATCCTAATCATAACCTTTTCCTCGATATGAGATTAATGACTCCTCACTTGGACCATTATATCCTCCTTGATGTAAGACTAATGGTTCCATTAGGATCATGACACTAATACTAGAAGTTTATTACATATAATTTCATTCATATTTATTAAGATTTTTGGCTGTTTAGACCAAGAAATTATTGCCTTTCATACATAGCAGATCATTCATATAGGAACAATATATACTCAGAAAGTACCACAAGAACGGCAACTGATATGCTACCCATTGAATAACTTTCTTAGTGCACCCACGTCCCTGTCTGGATTCTAGTGCATAAATGCTCACCTCAACTTAATCATCGAGGCAAAGTGATAAAAATGAAGAAGAAGGAGGGTAACAAGTAAGGAAAAGAAGATAGAGAACGGGATGGCTTAGTGACAAAATTTTGGCTTTTCGTCATTTGATGAACACAAAGACATAAAATGAACAAAGTTTCCACGACTGCTAAATTAACTTCTTAGTCAATATTTTAAGATAGTATTGAAATTAGGATTTTAAAAGATTATATAAATACATAGTACTAGTATGTAATTAAACTTTCAAAGGTTTTAAATGTGAAACTATAAAGCACATGCATAGTGTGCAAAATGGGCTATATATAGACTCTAATGATTGTCAAAAGAGTTAGAAAAATAACCAAATTTCCTCATGGAATTTCTTGGTGCAAATAATTTAGTCCAAGCCCACCATGGATTCGAATAAAACAAAATTCTCATCCACAACAGCACTGAAAGGTGCTGCAGCTCTGATCTCTTTTGGCTATGGAAACAGACGAGAGACCAAAGGAAGAATATCATCATCCCCTCCCACCCACTCCTTAGACATTGTGCCCTCAGTCTTTCTCTAATATTTCATACTACTGCTAGTGTACAACTTTCTCCTTGAACAATGAGTATAAATAATAGGTGCATATATTGCTTTAGAGGGCTCCTCTCCTTGGCAAAATTCTCATTCCAGGTCCACTGCCAAGGACCATGGTGTCCCCTTTTAGACAATTTGGGTTTCTGTGTTTTTCGTAGTGTGTGTGCTTTCCCTGTGATTCAGGCTGCCCCTTCCTTGTCTCACTTTGGATTCTCTCTCTCAATGCCAGCCACACACATCCCTCCGCCCAACTCCGGTTGAAATATACTGCATGCCCAAATTAACAATGTATTTAACAATTTCTTTTTCCTAAACAAGCCCAAATTATTCTCTACATTTTTCCTCCATTTCTATTCTCACAACATAATAACAAGCTTGAACTAGAATTTCCTTCAACTTTGCTTGATTATAATTAGGAAGAGATAATGCTGTAATTATCCCTCCCGTATCTGTTGAAACTATAACATCAATTGAGACGAAAAATTAGTATACAATAAGTTTTTTTATTAAGATTGTAGGGGATGAACAACAACTTCCTGAATAATGAATGAGAGTCGTGTCAATAAATAGTTAATGGAACTTATAAAATATTGATAAGCAACAAATTCATGAGTAACAAATGAAGAGTCGTACTAAAAATTTATTCTCACAAAAACTCAATAGTGACAGCAAAATTATCAAAACAAATTTAAATAATACTAGCAAATATGAACCCAGATAAGCTATTTTAGAATATTTGGATCAAATCACATATGTTGTTTGACATTAATGAGCACATAGCCTCTCAATCCAACATGTCCCCTCTCTTTCAGCGGTGTCAAGCTGTGCTTTTTACAAAGAACGAACGAGGAGAAATGGAGTGGTAATTGGGGGGGAGTTTTGGTTGTAAAACTTACCGCTAAAAAGGAACAAACGTACACGTGAAAGGTAAAGAACACAAAGAAACGAAAGCACAAGTTAGAAACGTTTCGACAGGGGAGGCGACAGCTGATAAAAGGGGTCATCTGCCCTGCATGTAAGGACCAAGACAAGCGTCTTTAAAAACGCAACACCAAAGTCAAAATTTAGGGATCTTTTTAAAAATAATTTTTAAAATAAGATGTTTTTAAAAATAATTATTTTATAATTTCAATTATTTTTAATTAAATTAGACAAAATTACTTTTAATAAAATTACATATTATGATGTTATACTTAATGTACAAAAATATATTACATATTATGATTAAATTATTATATATCATATATAAAAATATGTGACATATTATAATTAGGTTGTTATACACCTGTTAAAAAAAATATTATTGTTACATGTTATATACAAAAATATGTTATACGTCATGATTAGGTTGTTACACATTATGTATAAAAACATGCTATATGTCATAGTTAAAAAAAGTTGTTACACGTTATATTAAAAAAAAATATTATTCTTAGATGTTGTATTCAAAAATATTTGTTATACTTTAATGCTTAAAATGTTGTTATTAGTTATAAACCAAAACTTCAAATCTTCTCAACTCTTTTTATTTTTTTTAGTTTTTTGACAATTTGACATTAATTAAAATATTTCTAACATATTTTTATAAATCAAAATATAAATTTTTATCTAAAACATCTATTTCGAGTAAAAATTAAAAAATATTTTCTTTGAAAACTTAGATTTATAAATTTTAAAGTTTTGAATTTATTGATATTTAGGTCCTGAATTGATCTAATTAAAAACTATTTCAAACATTTACGATTATTTCTACCGTTTTAATTTTATTTAAAATACTTAAAAATTAAATTTTTTAAATAGTCACCTTTTTCATAATTATCGCTTGATCTCTTGAAAGTGTAAGAAAAAAAAATTTAAAAATACAAGAGAGAAATCAAAAGTATAATAATCGGATTTCGAAAAGAAAAATCAATAAAATTAGAAAAAATTAGATAATGAGAGGAAAATCAAAAGTATAAATAAAAAAATTATAATAAATAATTTAATTTATTTAAAATAATTTTAAAAATATTTTTATTAAATCATAATTAAAAATAATTAAATTTTTTTAATAATTATTTTTAAAATATACTTATAAAAAAATTATTCTTCATAATTTCCTCCAAAATTTGTCTAAACTTTTTCATTGTCTCCAACGTCATATATATATACACGAACAAAACCTCCCTCGATTTCATCCCCTCTGAACAGTTTGCTTCCATAACAACTTCCCTTTCACTAACCATACTTCAAAAGAAAAAAAAGAGAAAGAGAAAAGAAGAAGAAGAAGAAGAAGAGGAAGCTGGTTTCTCTTCTTGTTTCTTACTTATGTGTTTGTTCCTTAGGGCATTGTCAGACACCCATATCTTCGTCTTCTTCGCCACGTGGTTTTTTTTTTTTCGTTTCTGTAACTGCTAATCATTAAGCTGATCAGTGCTCAGCTTTATAGTAATTCAGCTTTTCTTTACTTTTTCTCTCGAGCTCTTATACATAAGTGAGATGTTCTTGTTCTTACACTGTTTCATTTTTATGGCTTTTTTGTGTTTCTTGGTTTTTTGTGTATCCCTTTGATGGGTATTTCGTGTTGGTGTTCTTCTCGGTGAATTTTAAGTTCATTTTTTTTGGGTGGAAAATGGCTTCTATTCTCCGGTTTAGGAAACTATGCTATGTAGAGCCAGCAGTTAAGTGCTCTTCAGTGGGGTTTGAATCTTTTGATCAGTCTCCAAAGATTGATCAAAAGCTGGACAAGAAAGAAGAAGAGGTCATTTCTGCTAACAATTTTGCCTTGGAAATCAACAAGAAGCGAAAGCAACCAAGGAGGCAGCCCAAGGAATGGAGACGCTTAGATTCTTGTTGTTGGATGATTGGTTACCTTTGCTCCACTTGGTGGCTTCTTTTGTTCTTGTGCCATAGTTTGCCGGTCACATTGCTTCAGGTTCCTGAATCACCAGGGTTCAGGCTTAAACGTGAAGGCTTGGCAGCTCTTCACCCAGTTGTTTTAGTCCCTGGCATTGTGACTGGTGGCCTAGAGCTATGGGAAGGCCAGCCTTGTGCTGATGGTCTGTTTCGTAAACGACTTTGGGTTGGTAGCTTTACTGAAATCTTCAAGAGGTACTTAACAGCAATTTTTTTTTACGTAGGAATTGTATCCTTTAGTTTGAATTTCGATTGAATTTTGAGGAATTATATCGGGCTTCTGTTGGTATGTAGACCTTTGTGTTGCTTGGAGCACTTGTCTTTGCACAGTGAAACTGGCCTTGACCCACCAGGAATCCGGGTTCGTGCTGTTCCAGGGTTGGTTGCAGCTGACTATTTTGCTCCGGAATATTTCGTGTGGGCTGTTCTCATTGAAAATTTGGCAAAAATTGGTTATGAGGGGAAGAATTTGCACATGGCTGCTTATGATTGGAGGCTCTCTTTCCAGAATACAGAGGTATAATGGTTCTTCCTTTGCTTCTACATCGTTATTGCACGTTTGCATTATGTTGTATTCGTGTCTATCTCAAGTATGCACTTCTGTTTTAGCAGAAATGATTTAAGATAAATTGTTAAAATTCTTTAACAAGATTATGAAACTTACGCTTGAGTTACGGCTGGAAGTTTCTATCAATTGGGGAGGTTCTTAATTTTAAACAGAACCAGGCAATGAATTTATCCATGCTTGTCATGGCCCTTCTGCTGTCTGCTTCTGAATATGATGGAAAACAATATCAATCTTTGGCTCCAAACAACACTTCCTGCTTTCATATGTTGCTTCTTCCATGGCCAATTTGCAGCACAAAACATAGATAACATATCAAATTGAGTTTTTACTAATATATTTTTCAACTGGGGATAAGCAGATTCGGGACCATGCTCTTAGTAGGCTGAAGAGTAAAATTGAGCTAATGTATTTAACCAATGGCTATAAGAAAGTGGTTGTGGTGCCCCATTCCATGGGGGTTATCTATTTTCTTCACTTCCTTAAATGGGTTGAAACACCTCCTCCTATGGGGGGTGGTGGTGGTCCAGGTTGGTGTGCCAAGCACATCAAGGCAATCATGAACATTGGTCCAGCGTTTCTGGGTGTTCCAAAGGCTGTTAGTAATATATTCTCTGCTGAAGGCAAAGACATTGCTTATATCAGGTTAGTGTTTCTATCTCTTCCTCATAACAATTGCTGCCGTTGAAACATAGTTGAGATGAAGTTACTGCACGGTACCATTGTATCACAAAATATGTTATTAATGATTTGATCATATCAACTTACTAAATGAAGTTACAAACAAGGTTAAAATGAAATCACCTTGCCTGGTTTTCTCATTAGTGTGGACATGTAAAACGTTGACTGAGATAGAAAATATCCCAATACTTGTGACAACAAGAAATAATGATTTCTTGATGTTAGTGCAAGATTATCAAAAGATTTAGCGTTCAGTATTTACCAAATTTTACTCTTTTGTTTGGCCTTTGTAGAGCCATGGCACCTGGAGTATTGGATTCTAAGATTTTAGGGCATCAAACATTAGAACATGTCATGCGGGTGTCTCGGACATGGGACTCAATTGTGTCATTGGTGCCTAAAGGGGGAGAGACTATATGGGGCAACATGGACTGGTCTCCTGAAGAAGGGCATGCTTGTGACTTCTCCAGGAAAAGACACTCTCAGCCCTCTCCAATTGACAATAATGTCAACAACAGTGATGTGAAGAGAGGTTTCCAAGTGAAAGATCCAGTTAAATATGGAAGAATAATCTCTTTTGGCAGGGCAGCATCACAGTTACATTCTTCACAGCTTCCCACAGTTGATTCAAAGGTATGATATGTATGCTTCAGCTAATGACCTTAGAAAACATATTTAACCTTTAGCTTTTTTGATCTGTTGAATCAACTTAATTCACTACTGAAGGGAGACAACTTAAGAACAGAGTCTTGAAATGACTGAAGGAAAAGAGCTTTTTCTAATGAGAAATCTTCTACTTTTTCGTTTTATCATTTCCAACTTTTAAAATGACAGAACCATGCTACCTCTCATGGATAACATTTATATATCTTCAAGTATTGCCGTGTTCAGACAAGTATGCATTTTCTGAGTACTTGACAAAATAATAGATCTCCTATCTCGTATCCATTATAAAAATAGAAGAAAAGCTGCTGTGTTTCAGTCCTTTTTTTTGTTGTTGCCAACAATCTTGCTTTTATTGTGAGAATCAATAATTAAGTTTCATTCTCAGGAATTTTTGCAGACAAGTGCCTCCCCAAATTTAAACTTTTCCTGTGGAGAGGCCTGGACTGAATATGATGAGATGAGCAGGGAAGGCATCCAAAAAGTTGCAGCAAATAAAGCTTACACAACTCAAACTCTTCTTGATCTGCTTCGCTTTGTCGCACCAAAAATGATGCAACGGGCTGAAGCTCATTTTTCACATGGAATAGCTGACGATCTTGATGACCCTAAATACAACCATTACAAATACTGGTCTAATCCACTTGAAATGAAGTACGTATAATTGCACTCAGATACATTTTGACAGCTTTAATACTTATATGTATTGTCTTTATCTGTTATACATATTAGATAGATTCTATGTAGTCTATTATCTGTAAATATGTGTTGTCTTAAACTCATATCTATTATGTCTCATACATTCAAAGCGTTGACAATATTGTTCTGCTTTCTTTCCTTGCATACATTGAACTTCTATTTTTGCAATTTACCAATATAACCATCAACTTCTCTTGAATTATTAATCCTCAATGACCTTTTCCCATGTGATCATGTGGTCATCAAATTTTGGCTTATGAAGAGACTCAAATATGTCTATATGTCAATAATCAAGTGAAGCACAAACCTTATTGCAACATACCTGTGCACATCCCCAAGATGCACACAACTGAAAATATTCCTTTTTGTATACCTTAGTACTTAATGATTAAAAAGCTGAATATATTTTTCAGACTACCTGATGCTCCGGACATGGAGATATACTGCTTGTATGGTGTTGGAATTCCCACTGAGAGATCATACGTGTACAAGCTGTCACCTACCAGCGGGTGCAAAAGCATTCCATACCTGATTGATAGCTCAGTCAATGGAGAAGATGGTAGCTGCTTGAAAGGTGGAGTATACTTTGCAGATGGAGATGAGAGTGTACCTGTTCTAAGTGCTGGATTCATGTGTGCTAAAGGATGGAGAGGAAGAACCCGGTTCAATCCATCTGGCATTGCTACATACATAAGGGAGTACCGGCACAAGCCACCATCTAGTCTGCTAGAAGGGAGGGGCATTGAGAGTGGGGCACATGTTGACATCATGGGAAATGTTGCGCTCATTGAAGACATATTGCGCATTGCAGCTGGAGCCACTGGGAAAGAGATAAGAGGTGATAGGATTTCCTCAGATATCCTAAGAATGTCTGAGAGAATAAACCTAAAGATAAAACAAGGACAGAAATAAAGTTGCTGTATGAAGCAACTGTTAACAAACCAGACAAGGAATTTAGAGAAGAACAAAAAAAGTTTCTGATGAAAGGCACACTTTATTCATATGAGACATCCCTATTTATA
>NW_018397257.1:8771009-8771154 GCF_002168275.2 Theobroma umbraticum
GTAGTTACATGCATAACACTTGTCAAGACATGGATTCAAGTGTTAAGGCATGGATTACAAGTGTTAAAGGAAGTTTAAAAAACAGTTTACATGTAATAACTACAAGAAACTGCATGGCTTAATTCAAATAATCAGCAAGGCACAC
>NW_018397257.1:8771164-8799644 GCF_002168275.2 Theobroma umbraticum
ACCAGGCCTTGTAAGCATTATTCTCAACAAAACCTTCGGTTGTGATTATATTCAGAGAGCTTGATGATCTTTATCATTGTCAAATGAGATGTCGTAAGGCAGATTGAAGAAAGAGAAGCGCTAACAACAGAAAGAAGTAACTAACATGGGAATATAAGGTGGTGATGGGAATTTCCTGAGAGGACTAGCTGAAGAGCAAAACCCTCAGAATGAAGGAATTAAGGGTACTTGATCAGGTAGAGAACTTAGCTGTTTTTCCGGTGAGTATACCTTGCTGTTTTTTCCGGTGAGTATACCTTGCTGGAAATCATTCATAACATTTTGGCCCTTGTGCTAGAGTGAAAGGTGCATAAAGTAGGGTACTAAATTTTCTTGCATCTTCTAAATGTTGTAATTTTGCCACTTTTTCTGTAACCAAATAGTAATAATGGAAAGAAGATGTATTTAAATATTCTGCATTGATGCCTTTCTTTTCATTTTTTTTTTTTTAATTATTGAACCTTCATATGCTTGTGTTGAGAACAGTCATCTTTTTCCCCTTGGCCTTGCTAAGTCATCAACCCTATGGAACATGGATGAGCTCTACTCAACCTATCAATGAGATTCATATCTATATCTTTATGTCTTCATTTCTGTCCTAGCCTCTTGGACTGTCTAGTTATGGCCAAACTCCAATTTATTCTTTGGCCTTTGCCAAGATAGTTCCAAAAACAAATGGCCAATGGCCAGGAACAAAAATTATCCAAAAATGGGAATGGAGATGCAGGGGATCGAACCCTGTGCCTCTCGCATGCAAAGCGAGCGCTCTACCATTTGAGCTACATCCCCATGCAGATGGATGGCAATAATTCACTTTTATAATTGTAATTCTATTTCTTTCTGATTCGTAGCAAGTGAATAAAAGTTAGATGGATGGGAGTTTGAGATAAAAGGAACAAGAAACCATTATAATCTATTGCCTATAGCAAGAAAAAGATTACATTGTCCATACAGTGGAAGCCAGTTCTCCATTGCCTACCGCTCTTCCTGATTCAGAAGTGTGTCCTATTAAATAATACTATGTAAGAAAGAATGTCCAATCTCTTTGTCTGCCAGCCATGTTCCAAAATTGTATCAGAAAACTTCACAGGAGTAAAATGATTTGAAAGTGACTGTGGAACTGCTAGTGGAGGAAATAAGGGCACACAATACAAAATAAGGAAGGTCAGTGACTGAAGATTTCAGCTACCTGTTCCTAAATGCCAGTGCCATTATTTGGTTGACCCCTTTTTCCTGATCTAGGCAAAAGATGAAAACTTGAAAAGGGTGTAGCAGAAGCTAGGACAGCCCACGAATGAAACTCTGGAAGACACGCCATTGGGGTTTAGTTGGAACCACTGCCCTTTTTTTTTTCCTTTTTTTGTTAATTTGATATGGGCAATTTCCAGATATAACATTGTAAATCCTCTTTCAAAGGTCAAATAACACTGTAACCCATTATTACTTGCAGTGCAGCTAAAGAAAACTGAAGGGCAAAGTTTGGTTTTCCATTAAGTTTTAGACTGATGGAAAATTTGGTGCCCATATACCAGTCTGTTTTTGCTCTTGTTTAATTTCATTTAGGTGCCTGATCTATTGTTAAATATATTAATCTCCTCTTAAACTATCCAGACTGGCTTTACTCATATCTCCCAAATGAACCACTTATCGTGCAGCATTATTGGCAACTTAAAGAAAGAAGTGACAGCTAGGGGATGGTTCTGGTCAAGAATTGACCATTATGGAAAACCAATCTCGGCAAATCCTAGCTCAAGTTATCCCAAGATTTGGACATGTTAAACACGCCTGTACCATGAAAATGATTTAGATATTAGAGATTTGGCAGTATGGTAACTGAACTCACTTGTTTAATCAAGAAAATTCTTTACTACAATCTATTAAACCCAAAAACTGTTTCTTTATTTTGCATTAAAAAATTTGAACTCATGTATAAAATAGTTACTACCATATCACAAATCAGAGAGGCAATCATAAAATGGTGAAGGAACAAATCTATATATTGAACTTCACCCCGATTCATAAATGCATAGCCTCAGCAAAGAAATAAATAGGCTACTTGGAACTGTAGTTTTATTATCCAGTTGTTGTTCTTCAAAGCCACCTCCGAGCTCTCCTTATATCCCATTTTTCTACCCACTCTTCTTCATAGCCTCCAGCGTATGGAAAAAAATATGAAGTTTTCAAGTTATTTCTTGGCTCCATTCATTCTCTTTGCCTTTGTGCTTTCCATGGTTAATGGACAGCCTCTTGTTCCTGCAATGTTCATATTTGGGGATTCTGTTGTTGATGCTGGCAACAACAACAACCTCTACACCATTATAAAAGCAAATTTCCCTCCTTATGGAAGGGACTTTGTTAATAACAAACCAACTGGAAGATTCTGCAACGGAAAATTAGCCTCGGACTTCACTGGTCTTTGATCCCATAACCCCTTTAACCCCATTTTGGAACTGTCCCTGCTTTTATACTGTTTCACCTTATATATGTTCTCTAAAAGGGTGTCTTTTGTTTTGCTTTCTAAAACACAGCTGAGAACATTGGCTTCACTTCTTATCCACCAGCGTATCTCAGCAAACAAGCTAAAGGAAAGAACCTGTTGATTGGAGCCAACTTTGCATCAGCCTCTTCTGGTTACTATGAGACTACAGCAAAGTTATATGTAAGCAAAACTGAAACCAAAAACTCTCTTTAACTTCTGTACAATACTGTTAATATTTGTTCTTTGTTTTTGCAGCATACACTCTCATTGAGTAAGCAATTGGAGAACTACAAGGAGTACCAGAATAAGTTGATGGCAATTGCAGGGAAATCCAATGCTTCTTCAATAATATCTGGTGGAATCTACCTAATCAGTTCTGGGAGCAGTGACTTTCTTCAGAACTATTACATTAATCCTCTCTTATACAAGGCCTATACACCTGACCAATTCTCAGATCTTCTCATTGAATCCTATGCTGATTTCATTCAGGTCTCTCTTAGTCCCTTTCCTCCTCAATTAAAAAGTTAGTATTTCTCCATGTGAAAACGGACCAGTAAAAACACACAGACATGAAGAAAATCTAACCTTGAAGATGACTTGCATACATTATATAAATGATCTTTGGAACTAATTATCCTTTTTGCTTGTGGCAACTCTGGGAACACAATTAATTTCACAACACAAAACCAAATTAAGCCGTCAAAACACTAACTAAGGGATTTTAAATGGAGAGATCCTTGCCCCAGTATATGGTTTTATCTGGTGACTAGAACTTACTTTGTGACAGAATTTGTATGGGCTTGGAGCGAGGAAAATTGGAGTGACAGCATTGCCACCGCTGGGGTGCTTGCCAGCTGCCATCACAGTTTTTGGCTCTGATAGCAACAAGTGTGTGGCTAAGTTAAATAGCAATGCAGTTTCATTCAACAACAAACTCAATGCCACATCTCAAAGGTTGCAGAAAAAGCTTTCTGGGCTCAATTTGGTTGTCTTTGACATCTACCAATCTCTCTTCAACCTTGTCACAAAGCCTGCTGAGAATGGTACGTTATCATTTCTTTACCATTTGATCTAGTTAAAGTTTAATCTCCAGGCAGGGCAGGGCAGGGCAGGGCACTGATAGTTTAAGCACTGTCTAAACAGGTTTTGCAGAGGCAAGAAAGGCTTGCTGCGGAACTGGGCTGCTGGAAACATCAATATTGTGCAATCCTGAGTCCATTGGAACATGTGCAAATGCATCTGAATACGTTTTCTGGGATGGTTTCCATCCATCAGAGGCTGCAAACAAGATTTTAGCTGATGACCTCTTGACCAGTGGAATCTCTCTCATTTTCTAATATAAAGAAGGGGTTTTGGTTAATACTCGCTGGAAAACTCTACTCGAGTTGTGTCATGGAGAGTTTGGTTCAACTCTTTGTTGTTATGTACTTATAATTTACATTACATTGCAATCTATCACTTGAACTGTTAATGGGAAATGGTTCCAAAAGCTTGTAATTTTCCATGTGTTCATAATTTGTTAGTAGTCTGAAATAATCCATCTCAGCCACAATAAAATGTTTTTCTGTTTCTTTTGGCCAATGAGAAACCCAAATCTTAGATTTTCTTCTTCTCAACTATTTTTCTCTCCTTTGGGGTTCTGTTTGTTAAGGCCATCAATTCAAAATTGAGTTCATATTTTATAATTTATGAAACAAAATTAACAACTTAACTGGTAATGAAAACAAGAAATTATCCACATGGTACTAATTGACAAAGAAAATATCCATAAGATATTAATTGAAAAAAGAAATACAAAATATCATGTGAGAAAAAATTAAAATTATAGAGATACAAGCAAAAGTTATCCTAAAAAAAAAAGAATTCATCAACTAAATCAGCTCATAATTTATTTAACTAAGATACTTTAACAAAATTAATCATCTTTTAATTTAATTTAATTTAATTTTGAGGCAATCATTTCATAATCATCAATTTCTCTTTTCTTTATGAAATTACATGTATAAATACCAATTATAATCATAATCATGTATTAAATCATATAAAAAAATTACTTAATAAACAAACCAATCAATAAATTAATATATAAATAAAATAAAATTAAACCCGCAAGAATTTCAAATATTGCCCGTGGCCTCTTCAAGTCTAATAAGTCATACATCACTTTCCTGATTCCTACAAGGAAGAGATGGACTATAGTTTAGCAGCACTGAAACTGCTATGCGGGCAACTGAAAGATGCCAGAGAAACTCCTTCTCAAAACGCCTTGACTCTGGGCGGCATTCTCTTCCAACGTGCCTGGCTTCAGGTCTTCTGTCTTTTCCACTCTCTCCTACCGTTTTTCCTTTCCTTTTATCAAATCCCCTATTTTACCTTTTCTTTCTTTTTTTTTTTTTTAAAAAAAATTTTGACAGGGCATTTTGGTCTCAAACGACGATGACGACCGCCTGCTTCTCGATGACGGCACCGGTATTGTTGAGCTGAGCCTCTCCGGCGATTTCCGTCAACGTCAATGGAAGAAAGGTTTTGTTTTGTTCCGCGCCCCCCGCCCCCAACCACCACTGCTTTATGATAAGTGCATTTTATTGAAACGGCTGCATTCGTTTTTCAGGTATGTATGTGATGGTGGTGGGAGGGTATTTTGTCCGTGCGGGTGACCTCCCTGTTATTAAGGTACTTGAATTTCCCATTTAATTTCTTCTAATTCATTTCATGATTAAAAGAAAACGTTTTCTTCTTCCATTTTAATTGGAAGCATGAGAAGATGTTGTGTATAATCTAACGATGAAATGCAATTTCTCTGTTTCTCACACATTCTGATCATTGCTTAATAGGTTCATAAGATTGTTGATCTTTCTCAATTCCCGGATCGAGAAGCGATGTGGTATCTTGAAGTTTTGGAGGCTTACAAATTGTTCTACCAGCCCCTTATTGAAGAATTCATATGAAGAATCCAGTTCTACGTCTCCTACACACCACAAGTTTAGTTGGCTGAGGAGCTCGACTGTGTTTCCAATGCTAGTTCTAAACACTGCATTTGAATATAATGGCATGTAGCTGAGGAAATGATAAATTTTCTTGTCATTTATTGAAGCTGAATATTTCTCCATCATTCCTAGATTTTAAGTCTTTTTCTGTATTCGAGGCAGGCTACGTTTGCTTCTTGTTGTTGTGGTTTATACCCTATGCTGTTCTTTACGTTGTAAAGCATAGTCTGCCTATGACCAATTCCCTTCACAAATTATGTTTAAGACTCTGGTTTTGAACCTTGTGTCTGCAGTCAGTCATTTTTCCAGAAGCAAAGGAAGAATTCTATGCTTTCGAATTTGAAATAATGCGGCCAATTAGATTTATTCAAGAAATAATGCATTGAATTCTCTGCTTCATATCTGGCTGAAATTTACCAACTTACGCGTTCGATCATGAAATATGATTAGATGATAATTTGGTAAGAGACGAAGGTGAAACTTTTTACATTGGAAGTGAATAAAAGATTTGCATGAAAATATAACGCTAATCTTAATAAAGAAGCATTGAATCATTAGAAAGTTACATCAATAACTTTGGGTTTTATTTCCATGTGGACGACAATTTATTAAACCACTAATGCTCGCCCCTCGAATCAATAACAAGGAGAACACTTAGCCCACAAACTCAGACCTGACTCTCCTTTTAGATGGGAAATTCTGAAAAAGAGAGCAATCACTAAAAACATTTAGGGTGGATCACTTGTCCAAGTGACCTGGGGCAAGCTGCTTCCATTTATATTTCGTCCTGGAGCCGGAGCCAGATGGTAGCTTTGCACAGAGATTCCGGCAAAAACATTTTTGTGATAACCCTGGCTCCCTGGTGTGAATCGCTTAAGAACTTAACCAATAACGAGCAGTTGGGCATCAGGAGATAAATGTCTGAAGCAATGAGCAGCAACTTCTTCCGATGTCAGAGAATCTGCATCCCTCCAATTTTCATTAGGATGAAGATGATCATGTTTGCCCTTATGCGGCCAATCCATGATTTTTTCTTTTATTTTTCTTCCTTCTACCTCTAGATCGTTGGTTGAGAATGCTGCTGCATCGTTTTCCACTTCTCAAACACTACTATATATAACGTAGAAGACCTCGCCTTATACCTCACATTTTTATTTATTTTATTG
Organism: Theobroma umbraticum; assembly: GCF_002168275.2. NCBI lineage: Eukaryota > Viridiplantae > Streptophyta > Magnoliopsida > Malvales > Malvaceae > Theobroma > Theobroma umbraticum. The sequence continues at coordinate 8,777,836 of NW_018397257.1, forward strand.
GAATAGTTGGCAATTATTTTTAAAAAGTATACTAATCTATGTACTAATGTATTTTTAATTTTTAAGAATAAATTTTCATTTTATTTAGAAGGCAAGTTGTGGTTCAATATAAGGTAAGAATTATACAACAATAATACATTAAATATAAACTTTAAAGAAATTATATCATGCCACTAGTCTAATGCTTAGATAAAAGAAAAAAAAAATTCCTCCCTTGTCTTCCCTTCTCTACCAAAGGTAGGTATTAGAAAGAGAGGAAAGGAAGCTCGGGAGTCATCGTGTGAAAGCAAGTGGGTGGGGAAGTCTTCTCCACCATTGCTGGTGAAGTGTGAATGCATGTGTGCAATGAAAGTCTAAACTCTTCACATGATCATTGTTCAATAATTACTAGGAGTTCGAAATCTCAACTAGCATATTACTATAAAAATACACAACTTTTAAGAGACTTCCACTAGCAGATAAAGAGGATTTGATTAACCCTTGTGCTCCAAATAAAAGCTGCTAGATAGTTCAATAATGTCAAATGCTGACTGCATAATAATGAAACATGATACGAAAAAATAAGGTGATTGTTCTCCTTCTAAGTTAATTCTATAATTCTCATTGTTCTTTGAATTATATTAAATTTGATAAAGGATAACGTGCAAGAAGCAAGTGGATTCAGCTGATTTAGGTTTGTTTTTTAATTTGCGTCCCCTTGAATAGTAAAGTAAACTAGTTTGGTATAGATCATCGAATCTTTTAATGTGAAAACACAATCCTTCCCTTAAATGGCATAAACAGTTGGTAGTGAAATATTACCCACAAGATGCCTTCCAACTCTCAGGGATCATGAAGTTGTTGATTCCAAGCTGACAAATTTCTGGAGGAAGCAGAACGTTGCAAGGACTCGGTCTATAGAATCAGCATAGAAGGGAATGATTGTTTCCTGCCGCGTTTGCTCTCATGGCCATATTCCTTCTTTCTCCAGGAACACAAGGATATCATATTCTCCCGTGAAGCGATGTTCATGAACTGAAGTTTCTCCACTGTGATTCAGAACCTCAAATTCGAACTAGAGAGTCTAGATAGCATATATTCATTATGAAGGAACGAGGATGAGGTGAGATTGTTCATGCAACATTGCCCTAATAATGATTATTCAGCACCGGATCTGCAACATGAAATGATCAAAGGCATGCTCAGTGACATGCCATATCAGTGTATGCAAATGCAAGCAGCAATTCAAGTGCCAAATCTGATTTTGGTGTCTCACCAGGCCTAACTACCTGATTTAGAACTCATCTATGCTGATAAGTGGAATTATAGCCAAACTTTTACTTGAACCTGATAATAAGTAGGGTATAAAAAAATTTGCAAAATTATGATAAAACTAAGCACATCTAACGTAAACAAGAAACTAAACTAGATATACTATTGAGAGGCCAAAGGTCTGGGACCATCATTTTAAACACTGCAACAAGTAATAATTACAAATAGGATAAGGAGCTTACACAGTGTGTTTGTGACAGCAATCCAACAATCTATGAATATTTTCATCATTTGCATGTTCCTCCATCACATGCTTCTCCTCAACAGAATCCTTTAAAGAATTCCACTTGTTTAATATGCTGATTATCCTTTTAAGCTGTTGCAAAGGTCAGGGGAAACAAAAATCTTGCAAGAGTACCTAAATATAAGAGCGCAATATATTGGCAGTTCTATAGTGTTTCTTCAACAGAATTAACGGATTTGTTACTTGAAAGTCAAATCAAAAGGATACAGCAAAAGTTCTGGCATTTGATCTTCTACCACAGGTGGCCAAGCTCTCATTTTCCTTGTTCTCATCAAATTGGTGATCAAAAAGATCATCTTCTATCAGATCAGATTTGCTCAATAGAATGAACACATATTGACGCAGACCAGAGGCACTCATCTCATCTTCCTGGACTCGGACTAGTAACCTTGCAATAATGCTCCAGAGAGCACATCGTGCTTCTAATTCATCCGAAGTAAATGGGAAAATGTCAAACAGTCCCTGCAAGAAAGGCAAATCTGGGAAGGCCCAAGGTGTCAATACTCATACAAATTTGCTAAGCAGTCCAGATTTATGCAAAATGTCATAATATAAAGAGAAGCTTGTGCTGATAACAAACATAAACCATATACCCTGTGATAAGTCTGAAGCTAGATCAGATACATCAGACAGAATATTTGCAATTATAACTCCAGCAGTCACACAGGAGTTGGACACCTGAAAGATAAACATTAAGAGCTAGTCAATTAACATCCAAGAATCTTTAATGTGTAAAACTCAAGCCACCAAATGATGTTTATTACATGATACACTATTGTTTACCAGAAAGAAAGACATACTCCTTAAACTTGGAAAAGAATGTGTTTAATTTGATATATTTTACTCTGAGCATTTAGAAATCTAGAAAACATAAAATTATCGACAAATCTCTAACCCCAAATATAAGGCTCGAATACAGAAGTCTTATAAGTAAGAAGTTTGGCTGATGCGGTTTTTGTATTACAACTTCCAAATACCAAAGCACAGTAGTTTTTGCTGTATTTTATGAAAAATGAAAAGGAAAGAATATAGCCTCTAATTTCAAGAAGCAATTTAATTAAAAGAGTCTTCAAGCATTCAGAAACAGAGGAAGACAAGATGACCAATAATTTATTAATGCAGAGTTTAAATCATATATCAGTTTTTCCAGTTGTAGGAGAGCTGCAAATTACCTCAACTTTATCAGGGAATTTTATCAAGTCACAGACTAGTTGGAAAAATTCTTTATTTGAGCAGATTTCCTGAGAATATCCATCTATAACACAGAGGGCTTCAAGCGCACGGAGAATAACATCAAGAACAGAGTACCTGAAATTGAATGTAAACCAAACATCAGGCAAATGCATTCCAATATCTACACACATAAACAACAGTTTTACAGGAGGTTGTTAACTTTTGTCCAATCAATGATCAGAAGAAGAAGAAGAAGACAAAGACGAAAAAGTTGGTTATCTCATGTTAATTCACACAAGCACTTGCAGCTGTCAGTAAAGAAAGTTTGCCGCCAGATAATTTTTGATCCAATGATACCTTATATTCATGAACACTTCTATAGCATCACAAAGCCACTTGCAGACCAGAATGTCAAGTGAGAAGGACAAGGTATGCTACAGCTTAATCACATTACTAAAAGATGAAGACTTGAAGCACAGAATAAGTTTTTGGTAAATCTCAGCCATGTTGTATCTGACTCTGTTTTATTCTATTGAGAATCACGACTTCTAGCCACTAGCCAAAACAGCATACACATGTCAATTTGATTGTGAGCATGTTATAATTGTTCTTTGACAAGGCTTCTGTCAATGTGGGATTTGAACCAATGCAAAATCAGCTTTCTGGTAAATAGATGCTCATCAAAACAGTTTCCCCAAATATTTCAATTGGATAAGACAGGTAATTTTAAACACCTGAAACTCAAAAACATGTGGGACAACAAGGGAAATCTTTTTTGAACATAAAGCAGAAAAAACAGAATAGTTAGAAAAGCTTTTTAAAAATCAAAAACTAATTTTATCAAATTCACACCAAGTTCCAACCCTTTAGATGCAGGTAAAGATTTGTACCTTTCAGGTATTCTTTCATTTGTCAGTTTGCTCATCTCAAAAGCCAAAAGATTAACCAATACAGTTGCTAAATCAAGCTTCATCAATGGCAAGAGAAGAATATGCTCAACTTCCTTCTGACTTTCTAACATGGCTAATAATAGTCCAACACTCTGTTAGAAAATTAAACATTCTTCAGATTCCACCACAAAATATAAAACAAATTTACAAAAATAAAAAAGAGTAACAAAATTCTGAAATGACATATTAGCTTGCAGGTAATGTATATGCTTAGCAAACTTGACCCTCTTCATTTTAAAACATAAGGGTATAATTTATGACTATGAGATGCTAAAACTAGATTATTCAGAACTTTTAAACAACATTCTCCTCTTTCAAACTTTCAAGAGTTGAATTTGAAGGTAGTTAATTTTACCATGTTGCACCTAATGCCCAACAAGTGCAAAGCTAAAGCTCAAATTATAGATTCTTGCTATTTACCAAAAAGTCTTTAAGTTTTACCACGATTTTGGAAAATGAAATTTTCCAAAGTTTCACAGTAATGTAAATATGATAAACTCTTGCAATTTATCACAAGCACAATATTTTCATCATAAAGCCATATAACTAATCAATCAAAGTAAGCAGTAATAGTATTTGAAATATTCAAAAATTCCATGTAATTTTTTTGTGAATAATACATCAGACCAATAATTCTCTAGCAAGTTTATAATATAAACATCCTCATATAAACACCCTTTATTAAATAAAAAAACTATAAAATATGTAGATCAGTCACTCATAGGGTTATAATACAAAAGAATCTTTCAAAGTTTTGAGATCATCTTTTTGAAACCAGCCTATAAAAAATGCATTGGAAATGTTGGTATCACCTTTTCAATAAGCTGTGGATTTAAAGTATTCTCAGTGACCCATAAAATGCGGCTTAAAATATGTTCAGACTGCAATGCCTCTGCCCATATTCTGCATTCACTACCTTGAAGACCCAAACTTAACAGCCTGTGTCAGAAAATGATCCATAAGAAAAGCATGCAGCACCAAAACAGTACAGGCTAAATAACTAAACATGCATGTGATAAACATGAGCCACAGCCTAACGTATTACATGGTATCGTTAGGGTTTCAGCCATAATTAATAATTTGACAAGAAACAGTAACTTCAGATAGAAAAGGATGCCACATATAAGGAGAAAACCAAACCACCGACACGAAGTGGAAAAAAAGGGGAATAAAGATAAATATACTGCTTTATCGAACATCTGGAAGGCTTTACTGTAGTTCTTGAAGAAACATTTTCACAAGCATCAGAGTTCTCTTTATTTTAACCACCCATTTCTTCTTTTGTACACATTTTTAAATTTTCAAGATCTTTAGTTCTGGATATGCTTGCAGGATAGTGCTTGTGGTACTTTCATTTCAGAACAACCACTTAACGGGTCACAGCCCCTTCTATAGGCATCTAAGATGCTTGTACGAAGAAAAATGAAAAAAATAATTTCAATAGGTGGAAGAGTAAAATTTAATGTCTGGCAAGAAAATTCCTTGTGATTGTATCTATAGCTAAACAAAACAAAAAGTGCTATAACAACAGTGTAAGAATAACCACAGCCTTCAAGATCTAAAATGAACTTAGACACAATGGTCAGGACAGTATAGCAAAAACAATAAAAATATATAGAATTACAAAAGAGAGAGAGATAAATTATAATGTTCTGGCATAACATGTGAAAATAGAAATTATATATGATTAAAAAAAGTTACCGGAAAGCTTCACATAGACATTGGGTGTCATCTAAAGACAATTGATCTACTATCGCAGAAATTAGTCCATTTGTAGAAACTATGCGCTTCATGGGAACTTCATGGCAGGCTAAATTTCCCATGATTCCAAGACAAATCTCCTGATACAAAGAAAAAATGTATAAAAGCATCATGCATGATGCATCAAAGTTCCTCAGAAACATCCACTGACCAACTAGATGACCAAAATAAGGCATCAAAACAAGGGCAAATGTGTAACCTACAGTGACACGAACAGATTGGGTAACCATAAGATGTGCTGAAAGAACTTCGAGTATTAAGTTTTGCACCTGCATAGATATCATTGAGTGAGTCCAGCACATACACCGCTATGAGTAAAATTTAGACACCTGAATTCCTAACAAACAACAATATATTCTCATATCCTTTTTAATAAATTACTTCTTCATAATCTGTGGTTTTTGGGCTACTTGCATAGGTAAAGAAGGTAAGTGGGAGATTTACACCTGCATCATATAGAACAACCATCCATAAAACAAACAAGGATATTATCAGTCTTCTTCGTATTTGATTTTTCTTTTCGCCTAATCAACAGTAACCTTTAACAGTTAAAATAAATACTATTAGTTTGACTTAAAATGCAATAAATACAAAATAAACCAAGGGGCAAGTCCCAGTACCATGAGCTCAGCGTGAGTTTGATTTGCAGCAAGATCCCACAGAACACAACCACACTCCTCCCAAACCACCTCCCCAGCTGATACACGAGCATTTTCCCCTCCGCGGCCAGAATCTTCTTCATCTTCTCCTTGAAAATCAGATTTACTAAAATCATCAACAATCTCCATGCGCTTAAACTTATCATTTGACGAGCTTACAACTTCATCATTACAATTTGAAACCCGAATTTCAGTATTATCACCATTTCTTGCATCAAGTGGGAGAAGTTTCCTTATCAATGAAATTACGTAACTCGGATCAACTGTTGTCGAAATATCAAATAACTACATTAAAGAAAACAAGAGTACTTCACTGAATAAATTCAAAATGAGAGGAATATTTTCAAAATAACATTAAATTAAATTAAATTAACAGATTTAATCTAATTGAAATTTACTCTTAAACCCTAGCTTCTATATTTTAAGATTGAAGAACAAAACAAAAAGGAAAGGGAAAAAAGATGAGTGAAGTGAAGTCAGAGCCGTTGATTTGCAACCTCATCGGGCGGTGCGGAAGGATGATGCGAAGGGACAGAAAGTTCTTCTTCGAGTTGTTGTTGTTCTTCCTCTTCTTCTTCTCTTGTCGGAGCTGATGCTGATGGCGCCATTTGCTTTGCTTCTTTTCAGAAACCTCAAAGCTTATTTCTTATTTCCCTCTCTTTTTGCTCTTTGTGCTGAATTTCTTTGCCCTTCTCTCTGCTATTGAATTCTCGTCTCCCTACTTCGTGGAAATGTACTCGAGATTTATACCCTTAACTTTTTGTATTCTTTACCAATTATCCCCTCGGCTATATGTTTTGTTCAATTTTACCCCTTGTTGATAGACAATTTTTGACATTTATTTTATTTTTTGATTTATATCTTAAATTAAAATGTAATGGAGCTAATTAGACTATAATCAAGAAAATCTGAGTATAAAATATTGTTGCAAGGTATATTTTTAATTACAAAACTTACATTAACTACTAATTTTATTTTTTTATGATAAGTAATATCAAAACAAACTCGACTTAAATCAGATTCACATCAAGCACTTCTAAATCTGAGATAAGTAAGATGATCAATGAAAATAAAAAAATCATCAAATTAGGTGATGAAGAATGCCATCGAGTGTTTCGTGTTTTAAAAAAAATAAGTATGTCTGTCTTTTAAGAGAGAGGAATAGCCCTGTAACAAAGTGGTGTCAAAATAAATTTGATCTAGATTAGATCCATGCTAAGCACCTCCAAAGGGAAGGTAAGGTGATCAATGGCAATAAAGGCAGTACCAAATTAGATGAGAGAGAAAGTCACACCAAGTGTTTCAAAGGAAGTGTAAGTGGTGCTTCAATGTTATATCAAGTAAATAAAAAGGTCCAAGAAGCTTATAAGCAATGCCAACTTTAAGGTAAAGCCAATAAAGCCCTTACTTTGATTCAAAATTTTCATAAGCTTCTTAATTTTATAATTATATAATTAATTATATTAAAAATATATACAATTAATATAATTAATAAAATAACTATATATCATCTCATATTTAATAAATATATATTTTCTCTTACTTTTCATATCATTATTAATTCTTAAGGTAATTAATAAAATAACATATTATCTTATTTCTTTGTCTAATAAATCTATATTTTTTATTACTTCTCAACTCTCACAATGTTATTAATTCTCAACTATATATCCTTTTCTCAATTAACTAATAATAACATGTATTTAATTATGCCCAATAACTAGTTTTTTTATATATAAAACTAATTATCTTTTTTTTTCAATTTATAATACTAACTCATGAATTCTTTTGCCTCATTTTCTCTATCTTCTTTAATTTCAATAAAAAAACCTCATTTTCTTAATTTAAAAAAAAAACCTCATTTGAATATTTAACTTTAAAGTTTTTGAGTTTATTGAGCAGTCTATGCTTATAAGCATGTACACTACATACCTGATTAAATTAACTTTTTAAAAAAGAGATAATCGTCTCATGACTAATAGAGTTTAATTATATTTTCAGTCTTAAAACACAAAGCATGAGTAGTTTTCATTGATGTGGAAAAAAAAAAAAGAAAAAATAGAGTAAGTTTTCATTGATGAAAAAAAATAGAGTAATGAAAAAAAAAACCATTGACACGATAAATGACCTAAACCTCAAACCTAAACGTTCTATGAAAATGAATTAATCATCCAAAATTCAAGCAACTAGAAGTAGCAGTTGACATTTGTAACATAAATAAAATAGTTTCTCTATCATACTATGTGACTATATAATGCTAAATTTCTTTTTTTTTTTTGCCCTCTAAATTTATTTAAGAAATACTAAAGTTGCATTAGGCTTTTTGTAAACCAAAAAAAAAAAATCATTTTAGGTTCTATTTGACTCCAATAAGCCTCCCATATCTTTAATCTAGATTAAAATGAATGTGTAACTACATAAAAGTGTTATGGTGTGTAATTATTAATATTTTAATTGTATATACGTAATATTAGGATTATTATTTATATATTATTGATAAAATTTTTAAATCTTATAAATATAGTTAAAATATTATCACGTATTTTTTTATTTATTATATTAATTTATTGATTTGTTTAAATACATTCTAACAAGAGTATGTGATAACTTTTTAACTCTGTTCATAAAATTTAAAAATTTTACCAATAATATATAACTTAAATTTTCATACAATTATGTCTCAACTAACAACTTGATTTACCCGGTTTGCATTATGATGCAAATGAAGCTTTAAAAAGTAATGGTTTTTATTGATGCTACAAAATTTCGTATTAAATAAATAAGAGAGATATTAAATTTATAAACATGAGTATTGTATAAAATTAATATTTTGAAAAGAAAAAAAATAATCCCATGATAAAATGATATCAAAATCAATCTGAACCCAATTTTAATATCACACCAAACTCTTCAATGGATAGAGCACGCAAAATGAGTCAATTCATAACAAAAACATCCTGAGTTCAAATGAAAAAAAATATTAAAAAATTTCATATCAGATAAATAAAAAAAAATTATGCTTGTAAATGTGAGTATTAGGCATCTTATCAATATAGTTTTTTCGAAAAAGAATAATAAATCTTGTGGAGCCTTGACCCACTATGATATCAAATCTCGATTAATCACTCATCATTTAATGCTCTAGATTGAACATACTTCTTTTGTTCAATTAATTCACTTGAACGTACTTAATTTGAAGGTTTATATACTTGTTAGGATTGAACTAATAATTAATAATGCTGGTGCAATTTAATATCTTAATTTAAATTAAAAAAGTGGCCAAAAGAAACGAGAGAAAAAGGAATGCGATTTAAAACCGAACTAACAATCTCGGTTTATGTTTTTATTATATACTAGCAGTATGTTAGGAAATCAGGACCTTCAAATTCCCAAGAGCCTCAAACCATTATTCGAACAAAGATCGTTTTCCCGTTTACACCTCTTGAACAGTAAGAGAAGGACACTTAACCACAACGCGCGAGCCAGGTGGCAGTTTCAGTCTCGCTCGTTCTTGTTTTTTCAGGTTTTTTTTTAAAAATTTTCTTTGAAAAACATTTATTAAAAAATGTACATCTCAAAACGAAAATAAGATGCGACGACGCTGATCCTAAGCCACAAATATTAACGGTCATCTTCCCTCGAAAAGAATAACTTAAACTACCTCATACAAGCAGAGAGGGACAAAGAAACTACCTTTGTAGAATACTTTCATCGCTTCGTTGTTTTAAAGCAAAAACCAGATTCTCTCTTCTCTTATGAGAACAAGGAAACAATGGCGCTAACTCCCTCTCCTTCTTCTTCTTATCCAAATCTTCTACAATTCTCTGTTAAATCTCCATCTCCGTCCGTACATTATATTCTCTTCGGCTCTCCATGGTCAAACGCTTCTCCGTTTCTGCTTCAAAAGAGCGGAGTTCCTCTGCTTCCGGTCGTAGTGAAACCGTCTTACAGGAAGATCAAGTGCTTCGCTAGATCCTCAACGGAGGAGGACTGCTTGAACGAGCCGGAAACATTGACCGCTGAGAATGTTGGTGAAGATGATGATGGTTTAGGGAGGGAAGATCCGAAGTTGCAGCAAAGCCAGAGTTCTGTGGTTGCGACGCAGAGGATCACTTCCTCTTCCAGTGATTCTCTCTTGCTTGGAATTCGTGAGCCTATCTATGAGGTTTTTTCTTCTTTGTTTTTTGGAAGATAATGAGATAAATAGAATTTGTTTCTTTTTTTTTCTCATTAATTTTTTTATCTAAAAGAAATTAGTGCTCGCAACAAAAAAGGAAAAGAATATTCTGAGTACCAAAAACAAAACTAAGAAATCGGAGCATTAATACAGTTTACTTGCACTTGCATGTAATTATAAGTATGATTTTGTGTGCTGATATTAGTTAATTTTTTTAGGATTTATTAATACCTGAAAATTTGTTTAAGTTATTAATTTGTTACTACTAGGATGTGTGGAGCTGCATTTAAATTTGGCGGTTTTTTAACCAGTTTTGAATGGTTCATAATTTTATTTCTTCTGTTAATTTTGTGTTTTTCCTGGATCTCTCAAGGTGGTAGAGGTGAAGTCAAATGGAGTAGTATCTACAAGGAAGATAAACAGACGTCAATTATTGAAATCAAGTGGTAATGTTTCCTTTTCTTTCTCGTTACTTGTTTGTTAAGCTTTAATTGCAGAAAATAATGATGGTTTTTTTAATTTATGGTGATTTAATTTTTTGTCTTTAGGTCTTCGTCCTAGAGATATCCGGAGTGTTGATCCATCATTGTTTTTGACTAACTCAGCGCCATCTCTTCTGGTAATAGACTATTGTGTTATTCTTATCTCTTGCTAATTCATTTATGTGTCATGCTTGGGTCCGAGTGCTTGGATTTGAGTATTGGTGTCTTTCCTTAGTTTCCCTGCATTTCTGTCGAAAATGTGTTTGCAAACTCATTTTTCCCTGTTCCTTGCTTTAGGTACGTGAGCATGCCATTCTACTTAATCTGGGATCATTGCGAGCAATAGCAATGAAAGACTGTGTTCTTATATTCGACTATAATCGGTAAATTTCTTCTTCTGCATCAGTGTAAATATGTTCTTATTGTTTCATCTTTTTACTATCAATTCATTTGTGGTTATCTGAACTGCCATTGGTCAACTTGTTGCATGTGTTGATCATTTTTAGTAAAGGAGGAAAGGCTTTTATGGACACATTGTTGCCTCGGCTGAATAACATGAATGGAGGGCATTGTATGCCATTCGAGCTTGAGGTTCGTGTCTTATTTCGGATCTTTGCTTGTTCATGCTGACATATGAAGGTGATTTGTGTGGTGTTCACTGGATGGAAGTTACAGTCTTAAACATCTCTGAGTTTTTTGAGAGACACTTGATATGAAACTTTCAGGTTGTTGAAGCAGCATTGCTTTCACGAACACAGCGGTTGGAGCAGAGACTTATGGATTTAGAACCTCGTGTGAGTATGGAAACATAGTGAGTAATTTTTTTGCTTGTTTTTTTATTTTCTTTTGGTTTTGACAAGATTTATGTTGAATTGACAAATACCTACTGAAGCTGTACATCAGCATGTTTATAGATTTACTTTTATAGTGTTTGCAAGCACATTTAAGTAGAAAATGGTTTTCATTGGTTTTCAAGGTATTAAGTGGCCTTACAATGGGAAAGAACTTCTGATTAAAGAAATTCATTTATAAGCAGTAGTTCTATGTCTTTTATCATTTGTTTATATTCACTCTCTCCCCTTCTCTTGTCTCTCTCACACACACACTCGTAGAGAATTCATTGGCCTTCTAGTTAAAAAATGACTATTAAAAACATCTGAGAAGTATGCTTAAGTTACCATTTTTGTTCCCTTTAGTTTTTGCTAATAGCCTTGTTCCTCAGGAAGCTGCAAATAACCAAGCTGCTCCTGATCAACTTGAAATTTGTCTTGAAAAGGCTGGTTTATGTTTGTTTATTTAGTTATTTTCTTAAATAAGCCAAGTTTTAACAAGAGGGCATTGAGCACTTAAGCTTGTTTAAGCTAATGAGAAATTTTGAATATTAACTTGCAAACAACTCATTTGTAGGCTTATTTAGATGATATGAGATATGTATGTAATATTCTTTTGTTGAGCATATTGATTAAATACCTAAGATCCTTGTAACATTGTTTTTTTTTTAATTAATTATTATCTGTGAATGAGCTCAAACTTGAACTTGTGCAGAAGCTTGTTATTTCTTTCTCAAAACAAGTTTAACTAAGCTTATTCATGTAAATGAGTCAAGCTTGAGCTAAATAAAAGATTGAAGAAGCCAAGCTTATTTAGCTTGGGCTTGAATCAGGAGGTGCTTGGCTTGGTCATTTGCAGCTATAGTTTGTGATTCCCATGTACCTGAAGCATGCCTGAAAGAGTTACTTGTTCTCATAGATTAATTGATATGACCAAGGAACTGTACTCTGAAATTTTTTCTTGATAAATTCAGAATATGTGTTTTCAATGTAGCATTTTATGCACCTTAGCAATTCAGAATTTTTCTGTGACTGATTAAGGAACTTGAAATTGCTATCAGCAATTCTTTATTATTTTATTTCATTGTAATATCCTTTTCCTCTATATCTGTAATTTAAAATCCCTCTTTATCAATTATTTTTCCGAGCGTACAGATTTGTACCTTGAGTGCCTTACTTATGTTTTACAGTGTCATTATTTGATAGATTGTGCTATTATGGACCTGTTTAATCATGATCAGTGCTCTTCCATATTCATAGGTTCAAGCTCTGCTTGAGGTGTTGCCTAACAAATTAACCGGTGACATATTAGAGCAACTTCGTATTAGCAAGCAGACGCTGGTATATTAACTTTACAAAATCTTGTTTTTACTTGCATAATAGTAAATTGTTAAGTGTATTCTCCTCCAATCATTATCTTTTCTTTTCATTTTATCATGTAAGGTTGAATTGGGTTCAAGAGCAGGGGCTCTTAGACAAATGCTGCTTGATCTTTTGGAGGATCCCCATGAAATACGTCGTATATGTATTATGGGAAGAAACTGTACTCTTAAAAAGGGAAATGATGAAGTTGAATGTTCTGTACCCTTAGAAAAGCTGATTGCTGAAGGTAAGCTGTGGTGGGGTTTCTTTCTTAATGTTATATGCAGTGATAGATGTTCAAAATCAGCAAAAAGGTCATTAAACTCAGTTCTAATTTCTTTTTCCTTTTTCTTTTACCAAAGATTTCTAATTTGGTTTGATTTGGTAATTTTGCAGAAGAGGAGGAAGAAATTGAGATGCTTTTGGAAAATTATCTTCAAAGGTTTGTCTCCTTTGTTGCATTCATGGTGCATATCTAGCATGTAGTTGGTGTGTTTTCAATGGCCAGGCAGAAAGGCCAATGTCTTGTAGAAACTGCTCTGATAATTTGTTAGTGGCCATGTTATAGTTTCAATGGCCATAACTGATTATAATGGCTTGTGTCATTTTGCAGATGTGAATCTTGCCATGGTCAGGCAGAAAGGCTTCTTGACTCTGCAAAGGAAATGGAAGATTCAATTGCTGTCAATTTAAGGTCTTGATGAAGTTTGATTTACTTTAATTCGTTGTCACTTGTCAGCATTACCATTTCATTTGAGCTTTATCAAATACTTTATTACTCCAAAAGCCCATGGTCACTGTTATCTGTGATTAGGATGAATTGAGTTTTCAGAATCTTTTTTAGTATATCTTTCTCTTGTGCGGGAATCCATACACCTTTAACTAACAAAATGGGGTTGTTTTACAATTTTTATCAGCTCTCGGAGGCTTGAGGTAAGCAGAGTGGAACTACTTCTTCAGGTTGGGACATTTTGTGTGGCAGTTGGTGCTCTAGTTGCAGGTATGTTGTCCTTCAGCCAGCAAGAAAATAGAAGCCAAAGATGTATTGGTTACATTCAGGAATTGCTTAATAGAATCATGGTTTAGTGAACATGGTGTTTTGTTGCTTGCATTCATCCACATAAGTTGCTTCGATTCTTGTGATTAGGGGTGTGTAAACGGTTAGAACAATTAGTTCAGTTCTGGATTTTCTAAAATAAAAAAAACCGAACTTCTTCTTAAAAACCAAAACCGAACCTAACCAATTAAACCGTTGTAACCAAACATATTTAATTGAAATAACCGAACACTTAATTAACCAAACCGAAAAAACTGAACCCATTTTCTATTCGGTTCAGTTTGAATTTGCATGCCCCTGCTTGTGATTCAATTAATAATGGTATTAATGCACTGCCAAATGGCAGCTAAAGCAAGAATGGATTTTAATTATAGCTAGATATCAGTTATTAAACTTCCATGGCTTATCCAGAGTAGAAACTGTAAATCTTTAGATCCCGCAAATCATGATTCATTATGATGCTTGATCATCACATGGCAAATAAAATTCTAACTTGGTTCATTATAGGCCAGCCAGTCCATGGATCTATTATCTATTATTTGAAATGTGGTGATAATTTTGTTGCTTGTTTATTTAGTTATGTGAGAGGGTATCAGACCTAGAGAAACAGTTCAAGTTTGGAATCAATTAAAGAGGGAAAAAGAAAAAGAAAAAGTTATAACACTGATGACCAACGTAGATGTATCATATCTTGATTTACAATTTGTGGAATTTATGGCATGAAATTATTCCAAGTCCATTCTCAATACGATTTATTCCACTGGAGAGCAAAATGTTCAAGAATTTTAGGGTGGGAATTATGAGCATCCATGTCAAGAGGCTCAAGACTTTATTTCCTGTTTCCAGGTATATTTGGCATGAACTTGAAGTCCTATCTGGAAGAACATGTGGTATGTTTGTCATGAAAATTTGCTGACTGACTGCTTAGTTCACTCTCATTGAGGTGATTGTTAACTTACCCTAATCTTTATGTGCTGCAGTTTGCTTTCTGGCTAACCACAGCAGGGATTATTGTTGGTGCTGTTGTGGCATTTTTTCTCATGTACTCGTACCTCAGGACTAGAAAAATTCTGTAATTTAGGAGTTCAGGTATATTATCTTAAAACTAGTTTTACTACAAGCCCTTGTGGAACTTAAAATAGAGGAAAAGGAAAAAAATGTTAAACAAAAGCCAAACATGCAGTGTGGTATTATGAATTATGGTAGAGAACCTATAATTCTTCAGGCATTTTTGTCATTTAATCCACACATACTTATTATTTCAGGCATTTATGACTCTCTATGATATAAAATGTCATTATAGTTCTTCAAAGCTGATCTTTCTTGTGTTTAACAGGTGAAACTGACGGCAAACAATTCTCGTCACCAAACCTGTAATGGTATTTCCAAAGTGC
The DNA here is from genome assembly GCF_002168275.2 of Theobroma umbraticum. Lineage (NCBI taxonomy): Eukaryota > Viridiplantae > Streptophyta > Magnoliopsida > Malvales > Malvaceae > Theobroma > Theobroma umbraticum. The sequence continues at coordinate 8,793,236 of NW_018397257.1, forward strand.
ATCACATCATGTGCTTTGATTTGTTATAATTATAGTGATAGATTGTTTTATGTTAAGACTGCAGCATTTTGAGCTCTTTGAAACCGTGGAGTGGTTGTTCCTTTAGTCCCCTTTCAACTTGCAATGCTTTTTTCAGCATGCAAAACAGGGGACAGGAGCAACGTTCCATGTATCCTCCCGATGGAAATGCCTTGGAAATCATAGAAGTAATTTTTTTTTTTGGAAATAAATACATAGGCTTATATTTGTTTCTTTGATTAATTTCATGATGCTAGGCTGCCATATCCTGGGTTCAAATACGTCCTCTTTTCTCCCACTCTTTCTATTACTACTATTTACGGCAGTATTCTTCCATACTCGACTTGAGATACTTCTACTGCACTTTCCACCAACGACAAAAGTCACTTCAGTCTCTCGTTGATGCCTTTCCTTGCCTTTTCATTGATAAGTCTCGAGCATTTTTTGCTCCCAGCCTGTATTCAATTGGAAGTGGCATATATGCCACCTACTTCATGCTTGATCATTATGAATATTGCAAGGATAGAATTGCAAATTACAGCACTCATTTCGTTGGCATGAAACTATATGAAGTACCAAAGAACGAGTTTTGTCCTCCCAACCGTAACTTCCTCTTTGAATGTTAACTGATGGTAACAAACAAATTTATCAAGAAACAGTTCCAATCAAATGTACATTTTAAATTCAAACAATGCATCTCAAAAAGACTATGATCTAGAAGTTTGATGCAGGAATCCTCCAAAGAAACAATTGTGAATTGTAGGGTAAAAACTTTAGATGCATCCATCATCGAGAGCTTTTACTCGCAAAACATGTACTCTAATATTTGAGTACATGCTCAGAGTAAGGTTCTTTCAAAACTGGAGCTCGCAACTACTAAAAAGCCCATCACCAACCTATGAAATGGTATAGATGTCAATAGGAGGAAAAGCGATATTCCTTGCAAAGAACGCCAGTGAACAATGCAAGCAGCCATTTGGCAAAGCAATACAAGTGAGGAAGGAAGAATTTCATATGAGTAATCATTGGATTATAATGCTCAAAAACGGTTATTTCAACATTGGCGGCATTTCGAAGCCTCTCCATCGATTGCTATATTCCCTACTCCAGCCTCCATGGCCTCCCTGTCATCCTTCTCTTTCCTTTCCTTTTCAGATGTACTGTCATCTGTGTGCTGTTTACTAGCAGTTACAGAGGGTTCAAGCAGTCGAGGGCCAGCACTGATCCATGGATGGCTGAGGCATTGAGCTGCTGTGGGTCTCTTTTCAGGGACAAAATCCAGTATTGGAATGAGAAAGTCAGCCATGTGAGTAGCATCTTGCTCACTGAAATCATACTTCTCCATAAACACCTTATTAAGAGGCCAAAAACGTAACCGACGGATATGCCTCAAGTCTCCATATCTGTTGAAGAAATCCCTAGAATAGCGCCCACCTAATGCAATCTGAAGAAAAATGGATAGACACTCGAACAGTGAGAATTACATGCACAATACCTTAAATTATATGGTTTTGTTGTGAAGCAGTCATGATTAACCTTGTTCCCTTAAAACAACACTTAAATATGCAAGGATGGCAAACTTGTTCCTTTCAGAGAGGCCTGTGTAACAGTCTTACCTTGCGTGGCATCATTCCAAGAAGCTCCATCATCAATGCCAAGTGATCCTGGAAATGATAAATATAAGTCAAGCGAAACAGGCAAGAAGAAAATGTCTGGTTGTCTACAGAACTGGAAATAAAATACTGAAAAAAAAAAAAAACCAATAACAACAAAAACATCATAAAGGGGAGGTGGGGCTCATCTCAACTTATGGTGATCTTTCTATTTCTAAGAATCTCTTTATGTTTTTCACCACCACACAAATAGGAAACAAGTAGGCAGTCACATTATTGCCTATTGTAGGATACAGAAAAGCTTACTTCAAACATAAAATAGAATGAAACCTTATATGGTGTACATCTAAGGCCACTGTACAGTTATAAGGGAAATGAGTAATTTTCTGGAACCAAGAGCAGCCTTTATTTTTAAATTGTCATACATAGACATCCATAAAACAACTTCAAATATGAGAAGCCTATCAGATTGAAGCTTCTTGTTTATACATTTTAGAAGTGTTAGAGAGAAGAAAAACTCAAAGGGAGGAAACAAGAACTACATTCTTCTATAAAAGTGTAGGATTATTTTTGTTATGCTTGATCAGTGGTTTTTGTGTTGTTGGGAAGTGCATGGCAAACAACCCCTTAGTTTATAGATTTGATACTGATTTCTGTTGTACTAGCACAGTTAACCTGCTAAAAATAAAAGCTAAACAAGCATAAGAAAACCTAATTTTTTTACAAAATCATGGCGCATAAAACAAATCTAAGGTAAAAACATATAGAACTCATGTTCTAGCCCAAGAAATTTCTATCATTTATTGCTCCTTCCTCCTCTCTTTCTCCTTATTTGCTGTGCATAAGGGTGGTACAGGTGCATGAATTACAACATATTCATATGTAAATACATGAAAATTAGAATAAGCAAGATACATACAATCTTACAAGGAAAACAAACAAGTATCAAGTAGTGCCAGGTCTAATATTCACAATGGTACAAATTGTTCTACAGACGATGGTGAAATCAAATGCATGATTATCACACATGGAGAACCGCATTTATTAGGAGGCACATAAATTTATGTAAGTATCAAATGACGGAAATAAAAATGTGCGACACAGTCAGAAAAACTTCTGCATACCTCATCTCGTTCATAGTTTTCACCACTGTGAGGATCAAAAAGAACATCACCGGTAGCCAGCTCAAAACAAATACAAGCAAAAGACCATAAGTCTGCTGCTGTTGAGTATTTGGATCCAAGGATAACCTCAGGACATCTGTATTGCCTGGTTTGAATATCATTTGTAAATTGTTTGTACGTCCAGCAAGCATTGCCAAAATCAACTAATTTACACTTGAGATCAACTTCTGCTAACAGTTTTTTCCTTGTTGCACGGCTCCCTCTTCTACGACGCCGTTTTTCTTGGTTACTATTGTTGATTTCATCACTCTTTGTCTCATCTTTAATCACAGAACTATTTTGCTGTTCTTCACCAGAAACTTCATTTGATTTGGCATCAACATTACTGTCTTCTGTACCACCAGGCTTGGAATCTGTTTCATTTTCTTCAGAAGCTTCCTTTCCTACACAACCTTGAGCTGCCTTCTTAGCCTTCTTTCGAATCTTCTTTTTTTGATTCCTGGTCAAATCACCATTTGAACTCTTAATATCTTTTGAAGCAACAGCCTCTGAGACAACCTTATCCTTTCTAGTTGGAAGGACGAGAGGAGCACCAGATTTCCTAGGATCTCTTGATGGATCAATCATGGACAATAGCAACACATTCTCTGGCTTCAAATCAGTGTGAATGATTGAAAGTTCACGGTGCAAATAATCGAGACCCACTAGGATCTGATGACAAATCTCTTTAACCATGTGAAGAGGAACCCCTCGGTAATCACTATACTTAATAAGGGTCAAAAGGTTATCCCCCAAGTACTCAAAAACCATACACATATGATTCCCATTAGGCCCTGAATGCTTAAAATGATCCAATAGCTTCACGACACACTTTTTATCATCTGGATCTCCCTCAGCTATCTGTTTGAGGATCCTTATCTCATCCATTGCCGCCTCAGTGTAGTGCTGAGCACTCTTTTGAATCTTCAAAGCTACATAACGCTACAAACAATAAATTCTCATGTGATTAAAGAGTTAAACCATGAAAATTAAATGGCAATGGCTGATCCAGTTCTACATAAGAAAAGACAAAATTCAACAAACAAAGCATCTTACTATCTAAATAAGAAACAGAACAATATATAAGCACATTGACTAGAATCACTATAACGATGCTGCAACAAGAAAATGATACGTTATATAGAGAAAATTTTCTCTGATTAGGACATGAAGGGCATCTGAAGCTCAATTGCAAGGAGGCAAATCTTGGACTCTTCACAACTTTAGCTGCAGAACTAAGACCCTTCAATTAACCAAAAGCAGCGCACATTCCAGCATCTCTTACAATGACTCCTTTCATTGTTCTTAATACACCCAATTTATATATTCCACGAGAAAAACGAAAATTATGTTATAAAGAAACAATAAATCAAGGCGTACATCTTATACACTTATTTCTCATCATTCCAAGAATTGTTTACCCAATTAAACCTTATTAATGATTAACCAGTCAAAACCAACGGTGAAAATCCAAAATCTCGTTTGCCCCTTCCATTACCTTTTTCTTTGATTTCTTCACTAACTATATATACAAGTTTTGTCTTACTTGAAAAGTTCAACCAATTCACACAATAATTCTAAACTTCCCCAGCTTTCCAGTTTCCAACAAAGAAAAAATCAAACTTTACAATAAGCGTACTAAAAATGTATTATACAAAAGAAAAAAAAAAGCTCAAAAGCAAGAAAAAGAAGAGAAAAATACCGATCTTTGAGTATCCCAAGCGAGCCAAACAGTGGAGAAATGACCCCAACCAAGCTTGCTTTGAACCACATAGCAACCATTCTTGAAAGTGTCACCGATACGCACCGCGTGGTACCCTCCTCTTCTGTAATCTTCAGTCCCTTCATCTTCTGATGAGTAATCACTCACTTCACTTCGATCCCCATTTTTATCCTCAGCCATTTCCCAAAGCAGAAAAAAAGACAAATTGAGTATTCAAATTTACAGGTTTTGATTGAATTCAAATGAGTTTTCAGGTTCAATCTGAAAAAGCCAGATTCCCAAACCACCAAAAAAAAAAAAAGTTCAAAACTCTATCAGGAAATGGGTCTTTGCAAGAGTAAAGGAAACAAAAGAAAAAGGAACTCTGATGGGAAATTGAGTTTATGAAGAGAGAGAGAGAGAGAAAGGGAGAGATGGGATTTGGTAGGTGGTTGAGGTGGGAGAAGATTAGGGTTTTGGAGGGGGTAATGGGGGACTCTTTGCCGGGAAATTAAAGGAAGGAATTTTTATTACAAATTTTTGGAGAGTGACTGGCCCCCTTTTTAGCTTTGAGAATGGGGAGTTTTCTTGTGGTTTGCCGCCACGCGCTTGGACCTGCGTTCCTCTTTAGATTTAAGTGAGGTTGAGATGGGTCCAAGATATTAAAGTGTGAGTTTGTAATGATATCATCTTGCGGGTCCCACACTTTGCCTCGTTGCTATGCCAAAGAACAGTTTTGTGAAAATTACGGTTTGGTGTATAGCTAATTATTTATTGTTTTTTTTAACATATATAGTGTTTGGATAAAACGAAGCGTAAATTATATGTTTCAAGTGTATCGAAGTATTTTATTATGAAGATGAAGACACCTTTGATTTTAACCCAAATTAGGTCAAGAAGGGTTGTACTTAATAACTTACTTAAATATCTATAAATGTTTTATGCTTTATATAATACTCTTATTACTAATAAAATAACTTATAATTTTATACGCAACAAGTAAATAACAAATATAATAAAATGTCTAATATACAATTACTTTTAGATATGTATATATTTTATTTTAAAGTTATGTACATCATATTATAATGATTAGTTCATAAAATCTTATAGTTTTATAGATTGTATGCTAATATTGTCTACATTGAAATGTAATGAACAAATTTTCCCCAAATCCATTTCTTATTGGTAAAAGGATCCAACCATGATATAAATGGAATTGGCTTATCTTAGATAACCCATTATGCACATATTAAAATAATGAAATGTATATGTTAGTAAATTGCTGTGTACAACATATAGAGATTAACTTATTTAAGATAAATATATTTATCTATACATCTCTATAATAAAATGTATTTTTATTTTGTTATTGTGTATAAAATATTTAACATGAAAGTTCTAGATAAGTCCACTTATGTATAAAATGCACATATTATATAAGTATTGTGTAAGAGATGTATGAAAAAAATTTCAAAATAATTTAATAACCCTTGGTTCCAAAAAGTTGTAATCTTTTGATCCAATCAAGAAAATTTCATTAAAAAATACAAAAAACAAGAACCAAGCTAGTACAAAACAAAGACAAAAAAACTTCAAATCAAAGGACAGGATAGAAAAAAATAAAAAAGGAGTAAAACTTTAGGTATAAAGAGCTTGCATCATGTCAAAGACAAATAATCATTTTCGGTAGAACTCCTTCCAAAGATCATAGCTAACTGTTCATCCTTAATTTACTATCTTAGATGAGAACAAAAAAATAAAGGATTGTTAATGGATCAATAAAACTTAAATTTAAAAAATAAAAAAGTGGAGAAAGGATATTTGAGTTCGGGACATACGGGGTAAAAGAAAAATCAATACTGATTACACCCAAGTGTAAGTTTCCCTTCTTCTTCTTTTTTATTTTTATT
>NW_018397257.1:8799654-8833978 GCF_002168275.2 Theobroma umbraticum
TTTTCTCGCTTTATGGAGTGCATGGAAGGAGGTGATTCGTGTCACGTGGGAAGTCAGTGGATGGCACGTGCCAATGACATCAACTTCCAGAAACATCTTTTCCGGGTTTAAAGCTTCGAACCGCTTCGCGGTTCTTCTGGTATTTGCAAGGTTTGGTGCTGAGGTGCAAGCAGAGTGGCAACAGACATGGTTCTCTATCAGCTGAGTTTCTGAATCTTATGCTTAGATTCTTCCACTCTCTGCTTCCTTTTAACCTTTTTTTTATATGTCAAGTTCTATCTTTGAGCAACATTGTTTTTATAGGCCAAGATTCTGATATTTATGCCTTTTGGTTGATTCATACTCTGTTAATTCTGTGAGCTCGGTGATGTTTAGGATGTGGAATTGTTGATCTAGTTTCTGGTTGTGTTACTTTGAGGTTTATAAACTGTGTTTACTTGGAAGTTGCAATATTGTTTATTGTATTAAATCATTTCTGGATATGATCAAACCTTACAGTATTACTCTACGATCTGATGCTTAATTTTGCGGTTGTTTAGTTTAGGGATTCTTCCATTCCTACTCTTTATTCTGTGATTTGAGCAGCGGATGGATCATGCTTTAATCCCTTCTTTAGCCATGTATCACTAGGTTCAGTTTGGTGGGTAGGTTGGGGGCGGAGATTTCGCTTTTGGGGATGAACAAGAGAGAGGTCAGTTCTGAGGTCTTGTATTGGATGTTAGAGAATAAATCTACTTTAATAGAATTTACTTTAATCTTTTAAGTTTATTAAAATTCGTTGTTGACTGATTACTATAGAGCATTTTATCAAATACAAAAAAAAATTATTGGAGGGGTAGAATTACAAAATTTTACAAAAAGTAAAAATATATTATAAAATTTTAAAATTTTTGAGAGGACGGGATGTATGGTTAAAATGTTTTATTGCATTAGCCGGGTTTCTGTCCTCTAAAAATTTTAAAATTTTATAATATATTTTTATTTTTCTTAGAATTATATAGTACGAATAATTTTTCTATTTGGTGAGATGATTACACAGTAATTAGTCAATAAGTAATTTTAGTTGACATAAAACTTATCGTGGTAAAATTATTTCTCAAGCTCTATTGCCCTAAGACCCCACAATCGACCCACCACTTTTTGCTGTTGAAATCTTAGTTCTGCCATTTGATGGGGTGGTGCGGTGCTATGTCGTGGGGGTGTTATATTAGAGGTTGGTTGTGTTGAACTAGATGAAGGTATTATGCTGATTTCAGAACGTGTGTTTCAACTTTTCAGGAAAATTATATATTGATAGTTTTCATGTATTTTTCTTAGATGAAGACTAAAATACAAGGAATTTCCTCCAAGTAAAACATATTGCAATAGAATTATTTTTCAAGCTTCATTGCCCCAAGACCCCATGACCGACTCACTTCTTGTTCACCGTCCAAAGTAAAATCTTGGTTGTGCCACTGAATGGGGCAATGCAATGTTGAGCTGTGGGGCCATTATATTAGAGGTTGGTTGTTTTGAACTAGATGATGGTATTATGCTGAGGTCAGAACATGTGTTCGGACTCTTGAGGAAAATTATATATTGATAGTGTTCTTGTATTTTTCTTAGCTGAAGACTAAAATACAAGGAATATTCTCCACTTCTCATATATCAAGCACGCACAACCTTAATGGTAATCTATCGCTGGTTGAAATATATGGAACTTACATGCGTTAGGTTACCACGGTTTTGTGTTTTAAGAAAAAGCACCTTCACAGTTTTTGTCCTCTGATCTTGTTTGGGAAAGGGGTAAGTGCTCACTTATAAGCCATAATCCTTGACCATCCACCCAATAGAGAGTGGATTGTGCTTTCTTTGAGGGCTATCATGAGTTTCTTACATATAGTGTCATTTTTCGAATTGGAGTTGGTATATAGGAAGTGGAGGACATTATTTATATTTTAATCGGGAAGAAAATATTTCCATATTTGGTAATGGAGAGAGTGTAACTTTCTGTTTGCAAAGGGAAAGTTACAACTTTTTCTGATTATAACGAATAGAAATCCTGTCCTTTTTGTTCCCTGTTTCCATTTTCACATTAAGCGTCTTGACTTTGAATTGAATGATAAAACATTAGTTAACGGTGAAATAAAGTAATTGAATTGTTTTGCTTTTAAAAACACTTATACTTTTAATTACACAATTTTTAAATAAAAATAAAATTAAGTATTAGATTTATTTTCTGTTGGGTATCGCCTTTTTTCGGTTTGTCTGGTTTTTCTTTTCACTATCCAATCTTTCAATGTCTGTAAAGTTTTTTCTCTTTAGCTTTTGAGGTTTGTTCAATTTTATATTTATCAAAAGTATCTAGAAAAACTTCCAAAAGGCTGAATGATTAGATTGTGAAAAGAAAAGTAACAGAAAATGACAACAGTCGATAGAAAAGAAAACCTAATGTTTGATTTTATTTTTGTTTAAGGGTTGTGTAATTAAAATTTGTTTTAAGTATTTTCAAAAGCAAAATGACATCAGTTACTTTGTTTCATCATTAGCTAATGTTTTATCATGAAATGAAAAATTAGAACGCTTGGTATAAAAATAGAAAAAATAATTAAAAGTTAATGTGTAAAAATGGAAACGAGGCGCAAAAAGTGGTAGGGAATTTGCATTCGATTATAACCTTTGCTTTTCTAAGCTAAATTCCAGATGATGTTTATATTATATATCATTTGGGTCTTTCACATCAGTTCACATGGCTTAGGCTCATCAATTTAGACCTTATTTGGCATTGCTTTACGGCCAGATCTTCAAAAGTTGTTCTGGGTAACCATTGCAATACTAAAGAGGTCCTCAGTCTTGAATTGAAACTGCCTTTTAAGTTAGAAAGGTGGTTTTTTATTCACTCCATTTATAAGGCGGAACCAGGCTTTAAAAATCTAAGAGACAAACTGGAGACATTCCAGTGATCGAAGACGAGCCAAGACAAGTATGTGGTATCATTTATTGCTTTTTGTCCTTTGTTTCTTTTTGCCTCTTTCTTGCTCTTCCCATGTATTACGATTAACCCTTTAGTCTGTTATTCTTGATGCCTATATTCAACCATGGTGGCTTTTTATGGTCAACAGTTTCTTGGACAGTGCCTAAGAGGCTGCGGAAAAGGTCTTGCATCTTCAATATTCCATGACAAGTGTTATCTACATGGTCTTCTCGCCTCTGGAACAGATCAATTAAGGACTAAAACTGAAACCCCAAACAAAGTTCAATCAGTGGTTGTGACGAGCAATAGTTCCATAGTCTTCATTATGTGCATCAGTTGGTATTTTATCAGTTTCGTAAGATTGTATAGTCTTTTACTAGCAAGCAGTAACTTAGGAAAGAGGATGACCTTATTACTGTATTTGATAGCCTACTACTTGATGATGGAAATTGGTTAATAGAGTTCTCTATCTTCTGCATTTCAAATGATCACTGTTTTATTTGAGCTAAGTTGCATGTATTTTCTCGTTGGAAGAGTTGGGTTTTGAGATCTGAAAAGCCCAATAACATGTACTACAAGCCCTTAACGAGCGTTACAAAATGGGATGGACGTAGCCCAAACTGAACTCTCTCCATCACTCAGTTCAAGCCTTTCGAAAGTGCAACCTTGTTTCTTGGGCCCAATCAAATCCTCCTTCCCCGGACTGTTGTCTACTGGGGTAGAAATAGAATCAAACAATAAATCAGAACATGTACTCAAATTTTGGAGATTCTATTATGTACCTTTCAGTGTTAAATTACGATTCCGTTGTAGTTTTATACAACAGAAAAGCAACTTATATTCTTCTATAGCTGCTAAGCTCCGCCAATCATTTTCCACTGAGAATAAAAGAATCGTATTCTCTCAACTGCTCTTAATTGACAAGGAAATAAGAAATGAAATATATTCCCTATGGATTTGCTGTCAGATTGACCATGTACATTTTGTTTACCACTTCAAAACGAATATCGAGTTTCCACAACTAATTTGATAAATTCATTGATTTGATCTCAATTTACGAACATAACCTTTACTTTAATTTGATAAATTTTTTAATCAAAAAATAACTTTCTCGTACAATTACAGTGACGTATCATTATCAAAATAAATATTATGAAATATTATTTCACAAATTATTCTTTATAGAAAGTCTTCATCATTGAATTAATAATTATATATAAAAAAAAACATTCATATTTGTTTTTATTTTTCCTTGAGGGCTTCTCCGCATCATTTGCATATTTGGTATAGTATTTAATTAATAAACTAACTTCAAGCTTTCACGGGGCTTCTGATTTGTACGGAACTCCTTTCTTACAAAGTGCTCATCATAGCTACTTGAGGAATTTTGTTTGGTTTTTGGGGAAAAAAAAAAAGGATTTTGTGATGATGGAAGTTACCATGAAGCCTCTTGGAGTTGGATTTGGACTATATCATTAAGCAAAGAATTCTCTTGACAATAACAATGTCCCAATGAAAGAGATTTTGAATAAAGTGGATTAGCACAATGCCATGGATGGTCTGAATTTGATTAGTTTGACTAACCAAAAGGGCTTTTCATTTTGATTGGTTGGGGGGTTTGGTGGTCCCAAAAATCACGTTAATTCCAATTGTTTATTAACAATAAAAGCATATTACCACCATTGTAGGGGAGTCTAATTTGGCTGTCGTCAACTAATTAATTGAGTTCTTAATCTTTTGAACCAAAGTCAAATCCCTTTTCCATCTTGCTTCAACCACTCCGTCATCAAATCAAGAAGATCCACTCCTAAGCTTCTAGATGAAGGTTGTGCTTAATTTGTGAGGAACCAACTTCATCCCTAACCCGGGCCTCTGTCGGTTCATGTGGAAAAAGGGTGGAGAAAAAAGGTAGATAAAAGAGAAAAAGGTTGCCTTCCACCGGCCAAGGCAGACAGTCCAGTAAAAAGAACTTATACTAATTCTACAAGGAGAATAATAACACCATTCCTTCTTGCCATGGGCTTTCCCTCTAGTAACTTTTTTATGCTGAGACCTTTTTGTTCTCTCACTCATCTCAAGAACATGAATCATTGTTAACATGAAGATGTTGAAAAGTTGCTTAGTAGAGTACCGAGGCTTTGTCTTGCCTTTTGAGAGTTAACCCAGACCGCAGAGAGGGAAAGTAGACCAAGCAAACTTAACGGTGACAATTCGAACTTTTTTCCACAGTGGAAATAGACATCATATATCCTTCTCGAGCAATTAAGATACAGACATCATCCATGCGTGAGCTTTGTTGCATCACATCGAGCACTTTTGCCAGCCATAGACCCAGATTACCCATCATATAACATAAACTGTGATTCTGTGAAACAGTTCAGAGGTTCTTCGGAGTGCTACGTGGCACTCCGAAGCCTCTTCAATGCCTTTTGTTTTCGATACCGTCGCAAGATCAAAGGAAAAAACGAAAAGAGTTGAACAAAAAATATACCAAAACACAAAAGAGAGGAGAAATTAGTTTAAAAAAATTCAAATTTTTATTATAAAAAACGATCACATCTGGATTATTTTCAATGATATCAAATCAAATAATATAATGTTGTATTTTATATTATTAATAACTAACTTTACCAACAACTACCAATAAATTTATTTTTGTCTTATCTGGTTCCAATTTCTTACATTATTCTTTCCGTCCAACATAATTTAAATTATAAATCTTCCTATCAATTAAGACAAAAATGTAAAAATAATCAAATAATTTTTACAAACTAACATAATAATCCAAATTAAGACAATATTTTTCACCGGCGTAGGAAGGGGGCATTCCTCTCTAGTCTTGTAGTGTCACATTGATTGGCCATCTGCTTTAGTCTTTGCAACATTTAATGGACAATGACAGCATGAAAATTAAACTTTGTTCCTATCCCACTTCGTCATTTAATGCAGATATAATTTATCTATTTAATTAAGCCACGTGCTTACTTTAAATAATAAGACGTGTCGAAACCATTGGCATAAGTTTCCTCTTTGTCTGTGCGTTTTCATGAGGCAAATGATAGATACGACACTTTAAAAAAATAAATAAATATTTAATTTTATTTATATTTAACGTCAGAGGAAACCCATGGGCAAGGGTTAGCTCAGGGTTGCTTTTTCGAAGATGTCCCATGAATAATCAACTGAGATGAGGAAAAAGCTACATGCTGGCATTGCGGACACTTTGATCATCTTTATCTTTTTTTGATACTAGAACTAAAGTTAACGTCAAAAGAAAAAGAGATAACCATAAACAAAAGTTTAAACTAAAGGTACAAACTTTAGACAACCAGAATACTAAGTAGGTACTGCTTTGCAATGCTTTGCCTGATAACATGTGCCAAAAGAGGGTCACATTTCTCAAAACATATTCAAAAATATTAAATATGATTTTTTATTTGAGTAATGAGGATTTTCATTGTATTATTTGATATATATATATATATATAGATATACACCTTTATTATTAATTAAGATCAATTACTCAAGTTTCAAATATGGTTAACATTTGTTTAATAAAAAATTCATGAATTGTTTTAAAAATATTATTATTATTATAAAGAGTTAAATTAAATATACTCTCACCTCTAATGAAATGTTTATTTTTAGATGCACTTTGTGATGATTCACAATAGAAAATTTACATGCGACAAGGATAAAAGCGAAAAGTTGGGAAATCAAAAAGTATCATTTCCTTTTCCTCATAAAAAGGAATAATTTTTTTTTAAAAAAAAAGGTCAATAAAGGAAGTCAGCACATTTCATCGCTTTTCTTTTCCAAAGAAAATATGAGGATCTGAAGTTTGGTGAGCCCCACTCAAAAGAACCCCTGCTGCTAAGTAAACGTCCTAAACAAAAGCTTCTTGCATCAGGTATTGACTTGAAATCATCCACTGAGCTCATGCTCTTGACATGATACTGACCAAACTTTTCCTATTGGTCAAAATTCTGAGATATGCGGTCCCATGTCGAAACGTGGCCCAAAAGTAGAGGGTGACATTGTATTTTCAAATTACCCCCTTTAAAAGCACCTTCCTTCGTGAGTCGCTCCCCTTGCGTAGAATCTGTTTTTATACTATCACTTTTCTCCCTTTTTTTTATTTTAGATAATAGTCCCCCAAACGTCCGTTAACCGTACGGACAAGATCCACTCTTTATTTAAAAAATATTTATTAATAAATTAAAAAATACGGTATATAAATAATCTTCTACGATGGAGCCCACTATAACTCTACTAACTCTATAGGAATCGTCGCATCAGCGCCCCCTCTTACTGGTTACAGAGAAAATAATGAATTTTGTTTTTTTTCCCTTTATTTTGTCGTTTTGTTGATTGCTTTTCAAATAGTGCTCAACTTAGCACTGATGAATGACACGTGTCGAGGAAGGGTCATTGTACTCTACTTCAGCTCTGAGTCTATTAATGTTCAGTGGATTTTCGTGCAAAACAAAACGAGGAAGGCGAGAGCCTGAGACCGCTCCAGGGGATTGGCCATTGGGCGGTGAGGTCGACCGTCGTTTTTGCAAAAAATGGCGTGAATGAGGTGGTGGGTCCCGGTTTTGGTCGCCTGCTGCCGTTTTCGCCTCGGCAGATATGTCCCCGATAGAGTGACGTATATGGTTTTCTCCTTTGTTGCATTGACTGTTTTGCCCTTGAACTTAATATGCAATGTTAAACAAAGTTTTTGATAAAGTATTAATACAATAGGAGTAATTAGAAAGAATTAATTAATAACCAATGAGCCATATTTAATTAGTTTTTACAAGTGATTTAGGTTAATGCATAATGAGTTTGAATTAGGCGTCATGGATGAATTGTATTAAATGGTTTGAAATGTATGCACATAATGCAAGCTCTCAAGATAAAGATTATATTATTTTTTATTTAAGAAAAACAATTATGTCATTTTCTCATTCAAAGACCATTAGATTATTAGACTCTTTATTACTTCTTTTCAAAAATATTATTTTTTGTCTTGTCATAAAGTAATGAAAAGGTACACAATTAGGTAAGGTAAAATATTTCGTATCTTACATTTGTAAGATATAAAATGAGTAATGAATTTATAAATAAGAGTTTTATTTTACTTAACCAATATGTATTTTTAATTAAAAATTGGACCTCTGACATATGTATAATAAGTATCATGGACACCAAATATGTTCATTGTATTGCCTTTTATAGGACAGTTTTGAACTTTCATAATATTAGTAAAATAAATTTTTTTTATAAATATACATAAGTACTTTTAATTAGTAAGTATCATGAAATTACAAGTATGTTTAATTATCTATTACATTTTATATAGAATTTTTGTTCATACATGAATTTTATTTTATTATATTCAAAAATTTAATTCTATTTAGTTGTCAATGCAAGTATTTAATCAATTAATTGAATTTATGAATCTTTACTTTCACTAGTAATATTTGATGCATAAGAGATATTCGGATTGAAGTAAGTTCCGATCAAAGTGAGTCATTCTCTTTTATGAGTGAAAGAATTAATGCAACGAGGAGTTACATAATTTGGTGAGATAGAATGTTACATATCTCACTTTTGTAATAAATAAGATGGATCTTGAGCTTATAAATAAGAATTTTCTTTCTTTTAATAGAAATGCATTTTGAATTAAAAATGTGCTCTTGTAACATATGTATAAAAAATATTATAGACATCATATATGTTAATTGTATTGCCTTTTATAAGACACTTTGAACTTCCATAGTATTAGTAAAATAAATTTTCTTTATAAATATACATAAATATTTTTAATTAGTAAGTATCAGGAAATTATGAGTATGTTTAATCACATAGCATTTTATAGAAAATTTGTGTACTTACATGAATTTTACTTTATTAAGGTGCCAATGCAAATATTTGATCAATTAATTCAATTTATGAATCTTTACTGTCACCAATAAAATTTGAAGTAACAAATACTAGCAATTGCAAAACATAAGTGATGTTAATAAAGATGGGAAAGGTGTAATTATAGTAAGTTGGAATCCGATTATGTTCATTGCATTTTAGAGAGCATTTCTGAACATCCATATTATTAAAAAAATAAATAGTATTGATATAGATATAAAAGTATCTTTATTAAATATCGTGAAATTTTAAATATATTTAATCACACATTGTATTTTATAGAGAATTTTATTAATTTTATAAATATTTTTTTTTATTTTTGAAGTAAATATTTGATCAATTAATTAAATTTATGAATTCTTATTGTCACTAGTTATATTGTTCGTTTGAACTTGATGGCTTCACATCCATTGAAAGTTAGTCACATCCGTAACCGTCAGCATTTGGTACTCTCTCTTTAGTTTCAATAGTTCACTAAAAGCTTTTTGTTTAGTGAATCGCAAGCCTTTTAGAAAGAAAGACAAATTAAAATGTACAGGTTTGATTGCGAGAATTGACGATGAAGAAGGTAATCGGGAAATAACGTTTCATTACTAAATATTAAACTTTATTGAGTTAATGCAAATATTGAATCAATTAATTGAGGTAATGAATCTTTATTGTCATCATTAAGATTTGATAAAGATGTTTAACGATCGTGGACACTACAAATGTTTGTTGTTTTGCATTTTATAAAACATTTTTGAACTTTTATAAGATTAGTAAAATAGATCTTATTTATAATTACACACAAGCATTTTTAATTAGTAAATATCACAAAATCATGAGCATTTTAATCACCGTTTGTTTGTTATATGAAATTTTTATATTTTTTGAATATTAAATTTTATTGAGTTGTTAATGTAAATATTTAATCAGATAATTTAATTAATGAATCCTTACTATCATCATTAAGATTTAATAAAGATGTTAACAATGCATGTATAATAAGTATCATAAATACTAAAAATGTTCGTTGTATTACCTCTTATAAAATATATTTAAATTTTTATAAAATTAGTAAAATAGATCTTGTTTACAAAATACAGGTAAGTATTTTTAATTGGTAACTATTTTAGTTAAAACAAAGAAGAACAGAACTGTCACGGCACCCCTGACCCTTCAAATTCGTACCCACCAGGGGTACTCCCACCCATAAAAACTTCTACAAAGCCAAAGCACGAGAAAGTCGTTAAACGTTTTCATACAAAAACAAAAGAAGAAACACAAAAAGTCATTAAGACTCATCCGACATTTTGTTAAAGCAGCGGGCGTAAATTCGTCATTAAAAGCAACGTCATAGCCGTCACTGTCCATCACCTATCAAATGAGTCATTATAGGCGCGCGTCTTCCCAAGTCTTCTCTCTGTGCTTCTATAAAGAAAGGCTCACTCTCTTTCAATTCGTTTTTCGGAGCGTGTCTCTCCCGCTAACGGTAGCATCTTTGTATTCTGTTTCCTGCTTTTTGAGTTTTCATCTTGACACTATCTCTCTATAGTTCAACGGCAATGTCTGGACGTGGCGCTGGTGGTCGTAGTCGCGGTCGCGGTCGCGGTCGCGGCGGTGGTGGACGTGGCCGGGGACAGGACTCTGGTCGTGGTCAACCGTCTCCGTCTCTCTCTCGCGGTGGCGGTGGTGATAGAGGAAGAGGTCGTGACGCTGGTGGAGGTCGTGGACCCTCTGGTCCTCCTCCTTATTCCTCTTACACTCCGCCTCGTCCTCAGGTGGCTCCTATTCAGCCTCCTCCTCAGGTGGCTCCTACTCAGCCACCTCCTTCTGCCCCGTCGACGTCTACGGCTCCGGCATATCATCCTTCGTCGAGTTCTGGTGCGGAATCACTGATGAGGGAGTTCCCGCAAAAGCTTACATTGGAGCCAGAGGCTGCGACGACGGCGCCTCCTCCTCCTCCGTCGTCGTCAAAGGCGATTAGGTTCCCACAAAGGCCTGGTGTAGGTCGAGTCGGTAGAAAATGTAGGGTTAGAGCCAATCATTTCCTCGTTGAGGTGGCTGACAAAGATCTTCATCACTATGATGTAACTCTCTCTCTTCTTTTTTCCTGTCTTTCCTATTGATTTTTAGCCACTCCCTACTCTTGTCATTTGTTGGCCTTCCTTCGTTGTTTTAATCGTTTTATTTTTGTAAGGTTTTTTCTCTTTTGTTTTTGTTTTTGCTTATATCTCTGTCCTTTTTTTTAATTTTTATTTTTAATTCGTTTTCGTTTCTGTTCGTGGAAGGCTTCTAGTAATTTCTTTTATAGATTTTTTTTTAATTTTAATTTATGTTAGAAGCAAATTATGGAGGATTTCAACTGTTAATTATATGCTTATATTATTTACGCTACTTTGTTTATTCCCTGTTCTTTGAGTATATTAGTGGTTTCTTCTGTTTGGTTATTTATTTACCTCATTGCCATCTCTGTTTTCTTTTACATTTTTTCGTTTCTCTTTTAATAGCTTTTGGTACTTTATTATGGGTTATAGGTTTCTATAACTCCTGAGGTAACATCAAAGAAGGTGAACAGAATTATAATGCAACAATTTACTGAGTCGTACAAGCAGTCACACCTTGGTGGTCGGTGTCCAGCCTACGATGGCGGGAAGAGCTTGTACACAGCTGGTGCGCTGCCTTTCGAGTCAAAGGAGTTTCTTGTTAAGATAACGGATGAAGACCAAGGTGGTAGTTCATCTAGTTCAGCAAGGTAATATTGTTGTATATTAAGATGGTGTCTATATGCAATTTAGTTTTTATTTAGTGTCATTTTTGTCTAAGGGTTATTTCTCTGGTTGTCTGTTATTGCAGGAAGGAACGGCAATTTAAGGTGGCGGTCAAATTGGCATCGAAACCTGATCTTCATTATTTGTGGGAGTTCTTGCGTCGAAGGCATTTTGAAGCTCCTCAAGAAACTATTCAAGTGCTGGATGTTGTTCTTAGGGCTAAACCATCTGAGATGTACTCGCCTGTTGATAATCTTAGAATGTTCAGTATTTGTTGTTAGTAAATTGCTGACACTAAACTTATATGCCTCTGTAGCGGATTAATCTATTTGAAACTTCCTTTTGCAGTTATACTGTGGTGGGAAGGTCATTTTTCCACCCACATTTAGGTGGTAAAGGAGGGCTTGGTAATGGAATAGAGTACTGGATGGGGTATTATCAGAGTCTTCGGCCCACTCAAATGGGCTTATCTCTTAATATAGGTAGCTGTTCCATGCTTGTTGTTCCTTCATAAGATTTGTGTAGCCACTTGTACTTAATGTTTTAATTGTAGTTGAACTGGTTTTGCTTTACAGATTTGTCTGCTCGATCATTCTATGAGCCACTTTTAGTTACGGACTTCGTTACCAAACATTTCAGGCAAATAAGCCTGTCAAGGCCTCTGTCTGATCAAGATCATGTTAAAGTATTATTCTCCTTTTCCTTCTGTTCTTACTATTTCTGTGTATGGTCACTCATTTGTTTAAAAGTGTTATATATCATCAAAGTGGTTGGAATTTCTTATATGTTGTTTCTATCACCATGATTTTTAGGTGAAAAAGGCCTTGAAAGGGGTGAAGGTGCGACTTACCCACATGGCGTATGCAAAAACTTGCAAAATCGTTGGCATATCCAGAATGCCAATAAGCCAGTTAACGTCAGTTTGTTATAATTGCTTATAATTATTTGAAGCTATTTGAAATACTAAAGTAACTTTTTTTGGGCCAGTATGGTAGAATTGTTTTTGGGTGACCTCTGTTCTGTCACAATTTGATTGCTTGGGGCTGTCTCATATGTTTGCTACCCAAATAAGTTCCATATTCAAATTGATCAGAGTTAATAATCAACTTGTTCCAGAATATATTTCATGCTAGATATGTGAGTCAATAGCTACCATCATCGCTGTGCAAAGACCTTAAACTACTCGTCTGGATGATACTGAATGGTAGATTATAAAATATTTGAATGGGATTGTGAGGGATATCTCAGGAAAGAGAGAGGTGCTTTACAAGATGAAGATTTCTCTAATAAGTAAAATAATTGTATAACATTTGATTCCTGAACCTTTTTTTCTCTGTTATATTGTCATCAATGGTATAATGCTCTCTTTTTTTTCCTGTATTCTAACTCCTTTTCTCTCCTCCTATCTAGTCTTTTTATACTTTTGTGCAAATTTCGGTTTTGTTAGGTTTACTCTTGACGACAATAGAACAGATGTGTCTGTGGTCCAGTATTTCCGTGAAAAATACAATATTGTGCTTAAATATGCATCATTGCCTGCCATTCAATCTGGAAGTGAAGCAAAACCTGTTTACGTGCCAATGGAGGTTCAGTTTATATGGATATGGAATTATTTTCTTCTTATTATTTTTTCACCATTTGCAATACTGATATTTTTGACCCTTCTCTCATATATGATTTTGTTTGTTATGCAGCTGTGCCAAATTGTTGAAGGACAGAGATACACAAAAAAGCTAAATGATCAACAAGTAAAAGCTCTGTTGAAAGCAACCTGTAGACGTCCATCTGATAGGGAGAGGGATATTAAAAGGGTACAGCAACATTGAGATACTTTCTTCTGATAGCAGGACTAATTTTATGTTGATTAATTAAGAACAATGATTTGCCTTGGCATCTCATGTTGCTGCAGATGGTGCACAATAATAATTTCAACAGAGAAGAGCGTGTAAATGATTTTGGAATTCAAGTTGGACAAGAACTTGCATTTGTTGATGCGCGAGTTTTGCCTGCTCCAATGGTAAGTACATGCCAAGATGTTATATTTTCAAGAGAAATCATGCTTGGTATTTTAATATGAAATGTGGCGTTTGAATGTTTTGGTTGCTGCAGCTTAAGTATCATGATACTGGACGAGAACGAAGTGTTAATCCTGGGTATGGGGCATGGAACATGATCAACAAGGTGCTATACTAGTTTTCTTTGATTGTGTCGTTCATTTCCTTTGGAAAAATTATATATTTCTGAAGCAGTATTATTAAAAAAATAGAGAAATCAGAACCAAGTCAATATGATGTGTCAGCCCTTTCTTCTTGCACCAAAGATTAAATTTCCAAAGGAACTGGAGTGGCACGTGTTTTCACATTGTATGTTTGACATTGTAATGTGTCTTAAATTCTTTTGGGGAATTTATATTGGATAAACTCTGGGCGTGATTGGAGCATCTTTAATACTATGTCCAGTTGAAAATTTGCAGAATGATGCTTTTCTTCACTGAGGGTTTAGAAGAATGGTCTCCTTGGAGTTACTAGTAGTGGAACCCTATTTACATAGCCCGTGGAACCTGAAGGCAAATGTAGTCGTTTGTGTGAAGTGTTGTTAGACCATGATTTTTCACTGATTTTTTTTTTGTTATTTGGTTCTGCAGAAAATGGTGAATGGTGGGAGAGTGGATTACTGGACTTGTGTGAACTTCTCCTCCGAATATAAAAATATATCAGAGCACTTCTGTCTGGAACTGGTGAAAATGTGTAATAACAAAGGAATGGTATGCCGTGCAGTTTCTTACATGTTGATTTTTTGTTTGTTATCCAGTAATTGACTTGATTTTTCATCTGCTTGTTATACAAGGTATTTTACCATACTGCTTCAGTCCGTATTCGTTCAGCTCGTCCTGATAGAATTGATGAAACTCTCTTAGCTGTTTACAAGGAATCTACAGGGCAGAAGAGGCCACTTCAGTTGTTGATAATTATTTTACCTGATGAGAGTGGCTCATATGGTAAGAGATCCAGATTTAAAAAGTATTTCGACAGTTCTAGTTTCTCTTTGCAACTAAAATCGTTTTGCTTACAGGGAAAATTAAACGAATATGTGAGACGGAGTTAGGTATTGTTTCTCAATGTTGTCAGCCCAAGCAAGCTTCAAACTTTAGGCCTCAATATCTTGAAAATCTTGCTCTGAAGATCAATGTGAAGGTACTTTTTCTGCCTCATTGGTTATTTGGGATTTATGATGTTGACTTCTTTTGGTATTTGTTTAGTCATTTTTGAGAATTGTGAATTTAACAGGTTGGGGGACGTAATACCGTGCTGAATGATGCTATTGAAAGAAAAATTCCTCTTGTAACTGATATCCCTACAATTATATTTGGTGCGGATGTCACTCATCCAAAGCCCGGGGAAGATTCTAGTCCTTCAATAGCTGCAGTAAGCATAGTCATGTTCACCATTGTCCCTTTTCTGTTTCTGCATCCTGTTAAGAGGTAATTGACTGGCTTCAGGTGGTTGCTTCAATGGATTGGCCAGAGGTTACTAAGTATCGAGGAATAGTCTCTGCCCAGTCTCATCGGGAGGAAATAATCCAGGATCTCTATAAAATAGTTCAGGATCCTCAGAAGGGTGTTGTTCATAGTGGAATGATTAGGTATGGAGGTGAATATGGTTTTATTTTTAGGACCATGTTACAGTGTTATTGGAAGATGTCTACTTATTTCCATAATATTGCTTGTTTCTTCAGGGAATTGCTTATGGCTTTCTATAAATCAACTGGGCAAAAACCTTCCAGGATTATTTTCTACAGGTAGCCTTTGTTTCTGATCACCCAAATTCTTGAATGTTTTTAGTGGCATTACTGATCTTGTGTTTTTTAATTTGGCAGAGATGGAGTTAGTGAAGGCCAATTTAGTCAAGTTCTGCTCTATGAAATGGATGCAATTCGAAAGGTATATTAAAGGTTTGTTTTTTTGGTGGTGGTAGGGGCGGGGGGGATTGTAGGCCTGCTCTATCACTTGGATTAAGTGACAGCTCAGTGTCTTTTGAAAAAGAAATCTAATTGAGCCTGACATCAGCCTGAACTATAAGTATTGTCTTATAAACTCATAACTCCTATTATTTTGAATGCTATATAGTCTGTTATATGGTTCTTTGTATGTCAAATTACTGGGGCATTTATTTAAAATGGAAATACAAAGATTGTATGGAGTATGTGATTTTTCATCTAGCACGGTATGCTTAATAATGTCTGCTACTTTTTATTTGTGCAATGTTTGGTGTTTTGGTTTGCTGATGCCAGCAATTGACTTCCTTCCAGGCTTGTACATCACTACAGGAGAATTATATGCCACCAGTTACATTTGTTGTGGTGCAGAAAAGGCATCATACTCGCTTATTTCCTATTGAGAATACCCTAACAGATAGGAGTGGCAATATTCTAGCAGGTAATTAATGTTATAATAGGGATTGATCATATTCTTTGGACCTCCCTTGCTCTAGAATTGTATTAACTTTTTACCACAATCATGTTTTGCAGGTACTGTTGTTGATACTACCATTTGTCATCCTACAGAATTTGATTTTTATCTTAATAGTCATGCTGGAATCCAGGTAAACTAGGCTTGCCTTCTAATATGATGATCACTTTATACAATTATGATATGCTTCTTGTGTCTGTTATTGTTTTTCTTTTTAATTGGTATTTTCTATTTTCGTTACGTAGGGAACAAGCAAGCCAACTCATTATCATGTCTTGTATGATGAAAACAAGTTCACTGCAGACAACTTGCAAGTGCTCACAAACAATTTATGTTACACGTAATGGATCTTTCTCTATAATCTGAATTAGTGTGTAATAGATAATTCACAAATTAGTTCTACTTATTATATAATAATTGTACTCATTTACAGGTATGCAAGGTGTACTCGGTCGGTTTCCATAGGTTAGTGATCTTTTTGTTTATTGCTCTTAAATCTGTTTTCAGGTTGTCATCAGTTTATTCCTAAGCCAGTGTTAACAGATAATATCATGATTACATTTGCAGTGCCTCCTGCATATTATGCTCATCTAGCAGCTTTTCGGGCACGCTATTACATAGAGGATGGAACTTCAGACAGTGGCTCCACAGATGTGAGACGGAGTGCAAGAGACAGAAACATGGAGGTTCGGCCTCTCCCAAGCATCAGAGAAAATGTGAAGGAAGTCATGTTTTACTGCTGAATAGGCATGTCTTTCTCTGTTTATGTTTTTATTTGGGTTTCTTTCACCAATGCATCGTTGTTTAATGGGTGGTTATTTAGGGTATCTTGAAGCCTTCAACAACATACATATATGTTACACTTACATTGCCTCGGTTAATATTGCCAATAGCTTTTGAACTTTTTGTTTATCCCTGGAAGTCGGGGACTGCCCTCTTGATAATTCTTTTTGGCTCAGGGCTTGTTTGGTTTTTGTGTACATGTCACAGATAGAGGTTTTCTTGAGCTGGATACTTTTGAATCATATTGCTCAGTTACCAAGGTGAAATGTGGCTGTGTACAGAGTAAAACTATTATCAAAAATATGTTTATTGAAAAATATGTTTTAAAGTATGACTTCTTTTTCTGGCCTTTGACATGCAATTGTATTCAGATATTTGCTACCTGAGGGGCTAAACTAACAAGTTATAAATCATGCTTTATTAGTCCTTCCATACATCTATCATTTCCCCTCTTTTTAACACTTACATGGTTGACATGACTCTTGATTGATGTTGCATTAGTATTCCCTAGCCATTGCCAGAAGAAGAGCGAGGAAATGGATTGTAAAAAACAAAGTTGTTTTTGGTACACATTAGTTAGTATAAGTGGGAGGGTACAAAAATAGTTAGGAAATGGAAAACAGATTTTGCTTTTGGACCATGTCATGAAGTTTGGGGAAGAGATTGGAACTGTGGATCTCACCTTCTTCAAAGAAGACTAAGCCAAGCTTAAATTGTTCTGTAACTGTTATAGAAATAAAAGGGATATTAGCCAATCATGATAGTTTAACTCAATTCTAGATTTTCAAACCTAAGCCACCCATTAGCATCAAATATCAATATGAGAGAAAAAAAAAATACTAAATAAATTGATCATAGTGACAACATTTTCTTAAGGGCAATACCATATCAAAAGGAAATAATTCACTATCCGAAATAAATGCAAAAAAATATTAAAAAAATTTCATTGCAAAAATATTCTAGTTTTACATAAGATAGATATGGTTCCTGCATAGTTCATTGGTTCTTATATTCTACCCTGTCCTGATCTCATTGGCCTTCAAAGCAAAATGCATTCCTTCTTCCACTTGGATAGCTAGCTCTAATTGTCCATTTCCAAACAGCATCTTCCTTTTTTTTTGTCCGGTAGCTTGATCGTTCTTTAAAAGCCAAAAGGATTAAAGACTGAAAAAGCGGCAGCTGTTGTTGGCACCTGCGCAACCCTTTCGTTGTTCCACCTATTTCTCATGTTATTTGCACTAATAGCGCTCTGCAATCCACAAAATAATCCCATCAAATATTTCCTGTGATGCAGCTGTAAATTAACTGATATGTATATATAAAAGATGGGGTACAAATCTTCTATTGCACGGTCAGTTAGGAAAAGGAACAGGAAAATACCTGTGGGTATGAATGCTGAAATGGGTGACTGCGATTTTGGGCAATCATATGCCCATGCATCCGCTCCCCATGTTGACTTGCAAAGCCTGGAATCTGTGCAGGAACCTGAAAGTGTCGAAACAGGTGAAGTTTAGTACTCATTATCAACCATAAGGATGAAGTGAGCCTATCAACTCATAATCATACTTATTCAATGGCCTTAAGTTACTGAAAGACTTACCATAGGAAATGGGGGATAACCGAAGATTGGATATGTTGGAGTAATAGAAGTGTTGAAGGGTCTAGGTATTCCTCCCATTGTTCGCTGTCTGTGAGCGAGTTGACAAATATTGCTTCGCTCCTCTTTAGTCTGTGCCATGGATACATGTAGAGGTTTGCGGTGAAACATGATACCTACGAGCAATCAGGTGATTAACTAATTAAAGCTCCATTATCAAACACAAAAGGATCAAGGCAATCCTGTGACCATGTCACAATATTGTAGATGCACAGTGGAAGAAAAAAGAAACGCAAAATACTAAAAGAAGCCTATTTATTGAGAGATTTTAAAGGATAAATTCAGAAATTTCATGCTATAATCAAAACAAAAGAAATTTCTACGACTTATGAGAATTTAGAAAAAAAAATAACTACTAAAATTAAATTAAACTTAATAAACTACACTTGCATACTTACCATTGAAGATTCTGATAGCTCGTTCAGCGTCTTCGAATTTGAAAAAGCATACAAAACCAAAACCTCGACTTGTTCTATTATTATTTCGCATAATCTTAACAGATTTGATCATTCCACATATGTTAAAAAATTCTTTCAGTTGATCTTCATCAACGTCATCATTTATGTGTTTTACATATACATTGAAACCCTACAAGATCAGAAAGCAGAAAAAAATTAAAAAAATAAAGAAAAAAAATGCACCCGAAGTAAAAACTCTGGTCATTTTCTCCTACCTTGTCTTGTTGAAGTTGCTCCTCCAGTGACATTCCCTGAAGCTGACGCTGAAGCGTGTGTTGCCGCTCTTGTTTCTTCAGTGCCTTTGCCACATATAACACTTTTGACTCTGCATATATATACAGCATGGATCAAGTTGATAAATTACTAACGTTAGATTCAGAACATTGATAAAAATTGTCATCATTCTGGTCATGGTTTTCCAAAAGGGAAATGGGCTTACCGAGTTGTGCTCCATTCATAGACTCCTCAGCCTTTTTGGCATCCTCTGGTCTCTCAAAGTTTACAAAGCCAAACCCTTTTGAAACTCCATTGGAGTCTCTTGAAATAACCAAGCTGGTAATGTTTCCAAACACTGAAAACTTTTCCTGCAAAGTTTCTTCCGTCACGCTCTGCTTCAAATTCTTCACATACAGATTTGTATGTTCGACGTCAGATTGAATTCTGTCCTCCTTTTTCTTGAAAAGATCAACATAGCTACAGCATAGAAAAGATATGTAGATACTGTTAGTACATGTTCAGTCATCAACAGAGAAAAGCAAAGCTTATAAAAGTATAGCAGCCGTAGGGATAATTGCTTTACATACATTCTCTTTCCTTCGATGTAGTGACCATTAAGTTCTTCAATAGCTTTTTGGGCAGATTCTGGTGTTTCAAACTGAACATAGCCGTACCCTTTGCTGTTTCCATTGTCAAACACTTGAACTTTGCAAGACAAAATATTTCCGTAGTTTGAAAAAATAGCTTGAAGCTTCATGTTGTCGATTGAGGAGTCCAAGTTCTGCCAAATATCCAAATTTCCGAATCAATATATAAAAGCAAACATTTAATTAAAGATAAAATGCTTCACTCCATCAAAAGAACATAGTAATACGTACCTTGACAAAAAGATTTGCATCCTCATTTGTTTTATAGTCATCATGTCGCCACATCACTCGAATGGCTTTACCATTCATAAGTGTATTGTTCCTTGTAGCCATGGCTACCCTTGCTGATCATCAAGAGAAAAAAAATTAAATTAAAGTATGAAAATTGATAATAAATATTTATATATATATATAATGCAAGCAAGCATGACCCTGATATATGTATATCTTAATTTTATATGTCTAATTATTTATGCATGGCATAAATAAGAGAGCTATAGCATGCATGCGTGGTTATTGTTTTATTAACAATCACTTCATTTAATGCATGTAGTTGAACTCAGTACATACCAGATTCCGGCTCAGCAAACTCTACGAAACCGTGACGTAGAGATTGTCCGGTGTTGTTGTCCTTACAAAGTACAGCAGAAACAAATCCATTCATGCCAGAGAAAAACTCGGTGAGTTGCGCTTCAGTCACGGTGGCATCAAGGTCACCGACGTACAAAGAATTCAGGTTCGCCGTCTCCATTGATGAAACTACAGGTGTAGGCAGCTGATCCATATATATATATATATAAAAATATATTGATCAGTGTTTCAAACGAATGAAAAACTGGGGCTAGCTTGAGTAAGCGAAAAAAGGTTACAACTCAAGAAGAGGAGAGGGAAGAAGATACAAGAAGAAGACGACGAAGAAAGAGATAAAAGTGATAGGTGAAGAAGAGAAGACTCGTATATATAGATCGAAAGTAGTTTTCCTAGTTCGAGCGCAAGTTTATATACGTTTCCTGCTGGGAATAGTGGAAAGTTAACTTTACGTACAGAGATTGAGACGAAGTAGTTTTCCTAATTCGATTATAAGGCTATAGAGTTTCCTTATTACGGGAGGATTTGAAGTTTTTTTTAAACAGAGATAACACATTTATATTTTCATGGGGTCAATGAGTCCAAGCCCATTACTTAGGTCCATAATATAAATGTACAGTGATTAATTAAAACGTAAAACAAATAAATCAGGGATTGTATTTAATACACTGATAAACTGCACTTCATTAAAAAATAAATTTAAATTTTTTTAAAAAATTTGATAATTGATGTAACCAATTTTCTTAAAAAAACAAATAAAAACAAATCTTTTATCTTTCTCCAACTCCCTCTAGCCCAATTGTGAAAGCAATCCCCCCTTTTTTTATATCATCATTTTAGATTAATAGTATATTTGAATGATATGCGAGTTGGATGGATAGAAGGATAAGAGATTGGAAATAGCTCTTCTCCCTAGTGACAGTAACAAATTGAAGGACAGGAAGTAACAAATGCAAGAAGGTTTGTATAAAATTAAAAATTAGCTGATAAAATAATCCTGTATTGAATGTAATTTACACCGCTGCCAATAGTGTAACCCCCTAAAACCTGTAATTTTCCTACATGGCTGATGATAATACACTCGGAAACAAAGCAGAACCGTGGAAATGTAACCTAAAATTGTATTGCACACTGTGGCAGCCCTTGGCAGCAATCAAATAATTAATCATGGTTCAGCCAATTGCTATACATACCAAACCGGCCAGAAAATTTACAATGAAACCCAGAGTGTTTGTCCCAGAGTTCTTGCAGTATATGCTACAAAAACAGTAGACCGGCAAGCATAAATACATGTAGAAGTAAAGCTTTTATGCTCCTTGGTTGATTCTGTGGTGAGCCACCGTCACTCATCTGCCCCGCATTCACGAATTCACTTCTTCCTGTATTGACATTTGCAGTGACATTGACCGACATTGAACCTAACCACATGCACAAGGGAGTAGATTCAGGATTGATGTAAACTCAATGAAATCACTCAGCTGCTTATAAAGTCTACTTACTTTCAACACATGGATCAGTTTTGTAATTTCACATGGCATTGTTAATAATCTGTAATATCATTATGGTGAAAAGCACCAGTTTACAGGACTGACGAGTTTGTTGCAATGTAGATTATATTAACAAAATCTATTCTCATGTCAGACTCCTAAGGCACATTTTTGATGACGTAATTTGCACTTACAGTCATAGTTGGTCCATCCAATCCGTTGATTCGCTAGATCATAAACAAAGATTTTGTCTTTTAGAACAAGATCTGCAAAAGGAAGATGGTGAAACTTTGATCTGGGTTGCTGCTTTCATCATGAAGGCAAAAGTCATCCAGCTAATTGATCAAAGCACTAAATCTCATGCACCAGTTAATCTTACACTAACAAATAGCTAATTGTTCAAATCAGAACTTTATGAAAATTAAACACTTTCCAAAAGGCCCAAAATTTCAAGAAGCCTACAAACTATGCACTCTCCAATTAATCAAAACATTCTGCTCAGCGAAAATACCTCCTAAAATTGTTATCCCTTGGCCCTGAATTTTCTGAAAGCCAATGCACCAAACGGCAGCACCACCCTGTAAAAATCGAAGTCACCCATTTCATTCAGAAATTTGGGATATCAAATAAAAACAAAACAACACAGATACAAGGGATTCATTCAGGATACAGTTAGATTTTAAAAGCTTGTTTCAATATGCTTCCACTTTGCAATTGAAACATTAATTAATGATTAGACAGCAGCAAATGAAAAGAAAAAGATGAAGAACATCAGGCAAGGAACACAGATTACAAAGGCTGCAGCTAATAATGAGAGACAATCCACCATATACCATTAAATGTTAAAGGACTAATTTTTATAGATGCATTACTTGGGAATAAAATTATTGTTAGCTAAATAATTTATTATTAAGGGGGAAAATAAAATAAATAAAATTGACTTGAAAGGGTGAGAGTTATGGGGAAAGCTTGCCAAATATATGGAACCAGTTGAAGGGACCCTATACAACAATTGTTCCAAATGAAGAAAACCAAACAGATCCTCAACAATATAATAAAATGAAAAAGAAGATACAAGTAGATGGAAGATGCATGTCCAAAGCTTTAGATGACTCACAATAGAATTCTGCTGTACAAGATAGTCCTGAGGATTTAAAATCATGGATGCACCGCCAGCAAAGTTCAGACTAACTTGAGGGAATATGTCAGTGACACTGAAAGAATGTTAACATAAAGTCAGTTACAATCATCTTAGAAGATAAAACACTTGATGAAAACAAAATGAAATAATATCTGAGGGAAGTCAACTTGGAGGATATCAGGTAGCATTGATTTCCCTTGGAAAGAACAGGGCGCACAGTTTGTGAAACAGCGTTTGTGATCTAGACAACAGGAGAATAATTTTTGATCATTAAAGACATGCTTCACAATCAGATATACATGTGTTTCATTAACAAGAAAGACAAACTTAGCAGGTGAACGGCATAATTTTTTCAAAAAAAATGCTGATGAATCTTCTTAAAAATGTCAATCTCAGTAAAACCTAGCAGAATACTTACAGCACTGACAAAGGCATCATAAGCTTCATCAGCTAGGTATGCCAAAGTTGTCCCAGAATCAACTATTGTTCCTTGGTTGCTTGATGTTGAAAACACTGATGGGTCAATTGATAAAACTTGTCCACCAACTGAAATGCTCCGCAAATCAAGATTATAGTGAGGCCTGAAATTTTGATGGTTCAAGAATGGTTAAGCAAATTACCATCAGAAATTATATATTCCAATCATAAAGCATGTTATCAAACAAGCAGAAAGAAGATCTTTGTTTTTTCTTTTGATAGACTCAGAAAGGGGGATTTCAACTTGCGGCCTCTATGTCGAAGGGGATCTATTATCGAGGCAATGCCTCTGCCACAGAAGGAAGATCATTAAATATTTAAAATATTATAATCAGCTGAAACTTGTGAAGTTGTTAGATGATTATCAGTATCATTGTGAAGAACTCTCCAAATAAGCAAGTCTAAATTGGTGGTCTAATAGCTGATGTAAGTAAACATGCTACGTAACATATATCGCACTAGGAGGAAAAAAGAGTTATATCCATCAAATGACATTCAATAGCAGAAAGAAATCACCTCTATTTAAACTATGGAAGATATGAAATTTTAAACCTCCAATGGCATTACCCAAAGGTTAGAGCTTTATAACATCTTTCGACATTTCAAGAATGTTGTAAGCTACTTTTATTATTAAGACTGATAATTAAGCCAAAGAGAATAATCTAACCACAGCTGTCTTAATCTTCTTATTAAATTATATCTACTCTGACTCATGCCATTAATAGTTTATATTGGAACTAAGAGATATTTCTATATTACATTTGAAAATAAATTATTCAAATAGAAGAAAGCTGCAAATAATGAACATAACAATGTCCAAATGACAGTCAGCTTCAACCAAATAATGGAAGAAATTATGATCAGAAGCTAGTAGAATTGATGATTGATTAACCTTGTTCGAGACATTAATCTACCCCAGTATAGAGACAATTGCTAAATACAAGGACTATCCAATATTTTAGTAACATAAACCCAGATTTCCCATAAAGTTCAGAAAGCAGATAGTATCATTGTGATTTATTACTTCATTCTCTTGGAAACTATGCCATAACCATGAAAGCCTGCAGAAATATCATTATTTTTAACAGTCTCAGATGAGGTGGCCTAGCAAACATGGTGCCCTCGATCTGTTCATATGCTGGTACCATTTGAACCAGAAAAATAGAAGTCTAATTAGCAGATTGGAAAGCAACATTATCATCAGGCTTTTCGTCATGCTCTGTTTGATCTCAACACCAGAAAGCTAGTCAAATAATGGTAACTTGCTTCAGAAAGAGTAGAACATCAAGCTGATAGAACTAAGCATGTACAATTATGTGTCTTATTACCACTACGTGTCACACAAAAGATAAAAATGTTTTTCATTTTACAGATAATAAGGAAAAAGCTACCAGTTGAAAATCAAAAGGCACAGAAAGTGTAAATAACTAAACAATGAATTACTGAAGATACAAAAAATTCTGACTTAAGGTGCAATTCGTTTCTGTCATGCTTTCTCCTCCAAGCCTTTCAAATATCACTAAGTGCTTACGGTTATAAATTATGAAAATGACAATTTCAAAACCAGGAGCAGGCAAAAAGTTTAATTATGGAAAAAACTTACTAAAGCATAACAAAAAGAAATAGATATGCAAGGACCACAAACAGAAATGATAGAAAACCAAAGCAGCTACAATGAGAACATACTGTGATGGGACAAGTGGAGTGTAAACCATATTTGGCTCCAAAATCTCGCCTAAAACAAGGATACCCCCACCACCATTATTTCCTATTAAGCAGTGGGAAAACACTTTAGGTGTTATTCCCTGTGATGAAAGTTGTGAGATTACAGACAAACTCTGCTGCCCAAACCCAAAGATTCCATCAACCGCTCTATCTGACTTTGTCAAGTCTCCAGTCTGTAACATACTACACCTGTTTCACAATCCACAACTTAAGCCAATAAATTCCACTTTAAAATCAAACAAATTAAAAAAAAAAAAACATGATTAGTATCTTATTGTTGACAAATTCTGTCTAGCTCACCCAAACATAATGGGAGCTGTAGAATTAGTAGTCATAGATCCCTCAAGAATTGTATTCAAATGCAACAAATCCGATGCATAATAGCCCGATGTTCCACTACCATCTCCATACTGAAATGTGTAACTGCACTGATTGCTCTGACCTGAACAGCCAGAATCTGATGATTGGACACCTGCACTACATCTTTGGTCTGAACATGAGACTAATGAAGCTGTTGATGAGCTTCCAGGATCATACAAATTAAGTTGAATCTGTAACAAAAACGGAGTAGCTCAAGTCCTTTTGTTTCAATCAATTACCAAATTGAAATAATTTAAGATAAAAATAAATATAAGGAAAAGTGAATTTTACTTGAAGTCCACTAGATTGAGGACAACCATTGCAGGAATTGCAACCTATCCATAAAACATCACTCCCAGTATCAATCTGTACATAGAAATCCCTTGGAGGAGAACCTATTTGTATTTTTGTATAATATAGCCTATAAACAAATAAAACAAAAAAAAATCAGTAAGCTTTAAAGAAAAATGAAAAAGAAGGAAACAGAAAACAAAGGCCAAAGCAAAGCAAAGCAAAATCAAAGAGAAAGAGAAAAAGCATTACTATTTAGTAAATATAATTAATAAGCTCAAAAGGAAAAGGAAAAGGAAGGACGACTGCCTTATAGCCGTTAAGAGAGAGTAAAAAGAAAAGAGACTAAACAAATGAAGAACAGAGAAAGAAGCTGATAATAATGATAAATAGCAAATACCCACAAAAACCCATCAAAAAATTAAACTTTTCAATTCAAATTCAGAAACCCATGAACCAAAACCAAGTCCAAACTCAAATAAAATTTAAAAATAGAAAACAAAGGGAAAAAAAAAAGGAAGAGCTCTTCCGACGGTAAAAAAAATAAAATTTGATTGGAATTTATTTACCCAACAAGAAACGGATCATAGGTGCCTTGAACAGGAAAATCCACGACACCACCCGACGACTGCAATAACCTTCCATGCCTGACTCTATCACGTTCTCTGAGTCGACTCAGCTCGAGTTCATGACTCGCCAGAGGAACCCTTCTCTCCAGCTGCAAAGCCGCAGGAAAACCACCCACAACCAGCGCAGCCTCCAAAACCAACACTGTTATCATAAACAAGGCGGGAAAAACCGCCGCCATTTCCCTTTCTCTTACAAAACTTTGTAGTACCATGCCTTCGTCTTCCTCTTCTTCTTTCTTCTTTTATAATTTAATGTATCCCCGAAACAGAAATGGGAAATTCGGAAGAAAAAGAAGGTGAAAGGCTGGAAAACTTAGGGGCTGTGAGGGAAGCTAGAAAACAAGAAGGAAGAGAATTTGAAGACAAAGATTTGGAAGGAATGAGTTTGGGTGAGGGAACATAGAGGAAAGTTTGAGAGAAAGCAAAAGACAGGGAGACGATGATAACTCAAGTTTTAAACAAGACATGGATTACGTTACGTTCCATATTTATATTAATATTTTTTATATTTTTATGAATATATGTATATAAGTAATTACAGTTTATAATTTTTTTTAATTATTTAAGTATTTCTCTTTCTCTTTTGTGTTCCTGTTCGGTGAGCTAACATCATGTGCGTATTTCGTACGCCTTTATTGATCTTAATGTGTTTTTTTTTTAATTAAAAAAATTCGGGTTTTATACAATGTAACAAAAAAAAAACCTCAACTAAGATATGGTGCGGTTGCATTTGTACCATTTTCTTGATTAGTATTAATTAAGAAAAATAATGTAGGCTTGTCTTTGTACCATATACTTAATTAGTAAGTAAGAAAATAATTTGGAC
The DNA here is from genome assembly GCF_002168275.2 of Theobroma umbraticum. Classification (NCBI taxonomy): domain Eukaryota; kingdom Viridiplantae; phylum Streptophyta; class Magnoliopsida; order Malvales; family Malvaceae; genus Theobroma; species Theobroma umbraticum. The sequence continues at coordinate 8,827,024 of NW_018397257.1, forward strand.
AATTTGGTATAGTAATTGTATAATAAGAGGAGCAAATGGTTAATTTGATTTAAAAAATTTTATAACTAAATTAATTAAATATTTTCAAAAAAAATTAATTGAATCAATTGCGAATCAATTATTAACTAATTAATCAAATACATCAATCGGTAATAGAATTACTTGAAATTTTGTTGGACTCAAAGTCAAATTTTCTTAGTTTAATTTTTTTTCTATATAATTAGCTTAATAACATTAAGATATCAACAAGCATGATTAAAAATATCAAAATATTTCAATAAATATGAAAATATACTAAACTATACTTATTTATTTACATATAATCTTAAATTGGTTAATCCGATTAACCAAAAAAAATCAAAATTGAAACCTACCAAATTAACCGATTGGATCATAATTATTTTTGAATTAATCAAAAAATCAAATTAATCAAATCATTTTAACCAACTTTTTTTGATAAATTTGATAAAAATTAGTTTTAACAGAAAATTACTTACCTCTGATTGTATTCATTTATAAGGCAAAACAAAAAAAATGTTGATGCATATACATATAATTAATCATGTAATTTAAGGTAGGTACAATTTATCTTAATCTACAAGGTATCCAAGTGCATAAAAGCAGTCTTATTTGATATTAGACTTTGCAATTATTTTCAAGTTTTTTTTTTTGAATTGCATACAAACTTTAATGTTAGTTAATTTATCCGTAAACCATAAGCTTCATACTATTCAAGCATGTCATACACTTAAAAGGATGTTCATTTCATTACCGAGATGATTAACTTTATCTAAAGTCTAAAGCTTATATAAATCTTGCTATCCATAAACTGATAAAAAGACTCTTGCACTAGGCTAACACAATAATTTCAATTTGTGTACCAACTTTTTTTCTTTAGTTGAAATAACTTTAAAGCTTGTGTAAGGGAAAGTAGTTCTAGAAAGAGTGAAGGCAAGCCATTGTGGGCACTTCAATTAGTTGTCTTTTCAAGATCTCTTAGCCCAAGGTTTTGACTCGTATAAAAGCTTTGTAAAGTCACAATGGCAACAATCATAAGGAAGTGAATTTCCCCAATTAAATTGAAAATATCATATTGACCCTACCAACCAAACTCAAAACTTCATTTGCCCACAATTTGTGGGCGCAAATTTCATTAGACAAAAAAAAGGCACCACTCATTCCACAAAACAACAAAGCTAACCCCTTTTGAAATGGAAGATAACACAACATTGCACCATTTCTCTTTTTTTGGGGGGGCGGGGGGTTGGAAGGGGGTACTGAGTTCTGCTTTATCAGGACCCAATGCACAGTTATTTCCCATCTTACTTTACTTGGTCGGTCTTAAAAGGAGAAAGAAAAAAAAAAAAAGAGATATAGGCCACGTTTCCATTAAACTAACTTAAAGACAAAATGTGCCATGCCCCTTTTTATGTTCAAGATGACTTATCTGTCCCTATGTGCCCTCCACTTTTTATAATGAGGTTCGTGCTATGGGATGAAGAAGAATGTGAAGGACATGTTTGGCAATAATGTGAAAAGTTAGGGCTAGTTTTTTCTTTCGGCTGGGCGTGAAATTTGGAGGGAATAGATGGGGTTGGTTTCCCGAGGCGGTGGTTTTGACCAAGGCCGCAAGACAAACATGGCATAAAAGTACAGGTCCATTACGGACGCCGCGTACTATTAGCCCCTTGGTGACCTAAAATGTAAGGTATATATTTGCATTGCTCAACCTTAAAATTTCCCAAGCTAAAATGTTTGAAAGGGTGAAAGTTTGGATCTGTTTCTTCTATTGTATATAAAATTATTAATTTTATTTTTACGTAATATTTTAAAAAAATTTATTTTTTATTATATTTAATTATTTTTTATATTTTTATTTTAAATTAAATAAATTTTTAATTAATTATTGATTAATTATCATTAATTAAAATATAATTTTTTATTTTATTTCATATAATGTTAATATGATATTCTAATATATCATAATTAGTGTAAATGTGACATTCTAACTTATTATAGTAGATGATGACGTAATATGATAATAATATCACATAGCGTTTAACATTTTACGTCATAGTTATATAAATATAAATGATATTTTAATAAATAATACTAAGACAAATATCATAAAAGCATATTTAGATTAAAATAAAAGCACATAAATTTGATTGAATATAATAAAAAATAATAATTTTTAAAATGTTTTAAAATAATTTAAACTTTTTTAAAATATTATATATTTTATTGTTTTTATTTCATAGATTCGTTGAATTGATGTTTTTTATTTGTTAAGAATGAGTGGGAAAATTTAAGTATGGTTATGATTATGAAGAATTAAAGATCTAAATATAATGCTTAATTGTTTCGGGCCCTTAGTTTTGAACAGAAAAAAAAAAGATTAAAAGGATTAATTGAGCTTTACATTAATGATATGGATGCATGAATATTTATGGATATTCAAAAAATTAAACTTCTTTAATTTATTTTCTTTACCTAGATACATGAATAAGCCCTCACCAGTTAAAGCATTAATATATATTATTTCTATTTTTTGAAAAAAAATTAAAAATGTATTCTAACTTGCAGCTTTATTCAAAGTTCAAAGTTCATAAAATCACAATCACTTAAAAGGCAAAAATAAATCCAAGTGGCGACTTGGTGCAGGGGGGATAACAGCAATAAACATGATCTAGATGATTATGATTGATTTACTTGCAATGAATTTCATTTTCGAACGTGAAACAACAGTTCAAAGTAAGGGTCCCCTTCAGTATTTGTCACTTGTTTTTCTTAAAAAAATATATACCGATCAAATTATTAACTGAATATCACATCCTTCGTTGAGTTTGTCAAATTGAAAAAATTTAGGTGAATTTCGAGTACCACCTGTCTGTATAAACAGATAGAAACTTGTATTTCGGTCCAAAGCATACGTCTAGAAGGAAGATTTCTACAACATGAAATATTAAGTAGTCAATAAGACTAGAGATACATGCCATAGGCTTGAAACGTTAAGAGTATACGTAGGCGATCGTTTGCATCATTAATTATTTATTTATTACATTCATAGGGATATGCTTAGTCAAAGAAATTTATAAAATTTCCCTTTAAAGAGAAAAACAACATATGTACGCGCTTTCATTGAAAATATAGATCATGCTAATGCATTGATAATTAATTAATATATATATATATATAGTAGTATATCTATCTTCTACCAACAGCCGACCGGGAAAATAAGAAGGAAGCTTCCTATTTTCATCATTCGGCGACAATGACGAACATGTGCATGGGGACTAAGAGAGAATTATAACGAATGGTTGAGCACCATCATTTTGATCCCATATCTGTATACCCAAGCCTCGAATTTGGCAAAATCATTTTTGTTTTTTTTCTTAAAATTAAAAATAATAGCAAATTAAGATCATTAGTGAGATTCATGCCTATTTAGAATATTCGTGATTTAATAATGATCAATCATTCATAAGATTGGTTTACTAACTTATTCAATCTTCAGTTAATCGTTGCAATTATCATTAGCATAATCGTTGCAATTATCATTAGCATAAAGGTGAATGGAAGAAAAAGATTTAGATTTCAAATCTACTTAATCAAAATTATATTTGGAATGAAGATGAAGTTTATTTTATAGAAACCTAAACACATATAGTATTTGTTATTTTTTAAATATCTGACTTTGAATTTTATTTTTTGACAAGATATCTGAACTCTATAAATATTAAATTAAAATTTAAAATTGTTATTTGAACTCATATCTAGATATATTAGATAATACCCGTTAAATATTTAAATACATTTAATTACTCGATTGAAATAAATTTTAATTAATAAACATTGAATTAATAAACTAAAGTTAGTTAATAAAAAATTAAGTTAAAATTTAAAATTATATTTAAAATAATTAATGAATTTTAATAAATATTGCATCAAAAAATGATATAAATATAAAAATAAAATTTAATATTAAAAATTATTAGTTATAATCAAATTTAAATAATAGGTATCCTTAGACATATTCAAACTTTGGGTTCAGGACGCATAGCAGTTTACTATTCTAATCTTACCCAAATCCAATTATAAAATGCAATTTTGTTTTACTTAATTGGATCATATAATATAGGGTATTTGACTATAAGATATTCATGACAATTTGATCTTATTATTATTCTTTCTAATTTATAAGTTTATATAGGCTATAGTCCGTGTTAGAGCTTCTGATAATTAACATTTCTCTTTGTCAAAAAAGTTTCTTGACTTTCTTCTCCAAGCATTTATTTTCCTGGCGATCCCTTTTTACACCGTCCAAGTTAATTGTTTGACTGGGTGATTAACTCATCATTAATTTATCATCTACCAATCAAAATAATCCATGCTAACACCTTGCCTTCTAGAAATAAATTGAGTATTCGACAATGGATGAATATCCATAAAGTTCAGTGTTGGAGACTTTGAGTAAAGGTTATACTTATATATGACTTGTGGCACCAGATATACCCTGCTCTCTTTGAGTCTTGACTGGCTTATGCTCAACTTTCCTTGCAAGAGAAATGGCATCGAATCTTCTATGACGGAAAAAAAAAATTAGAAAAAGAAAATGTCAGTGTTCTTCTTCCTCATCTTTACCATTATGCAAGCACACCAATGCCACAGTTCTTAATGATAAAATATATAGCTTTTATTTCACCAATATTTTAAGTCCTTATCCAAAATTCATGTGACGAGTGTACTTGTATAGAAATTTAGTCGTTTAATCAATTAATTTAATTTTTTTTATAATTATACTTTCCTCCATCTTTTTCTCCACGTATCTTTTATCATTTCTACTTTTGAACTTTTTGAGTAAGTCTATTCAATCACATATTCAATAATGATCCTGCCATGTCAACACATGTTTAATATTACGTTAACAAAAAATATCAAAGCATTTCAATCAATATCATATTAGCTCGATCATATGTCAATTTTATACACTTAATAATAAAATTTTAACAATATTAAGGTTTAAATTAACATTAATAAATTTAAAAAGTATAAAAATTTAATATATATATAAATTGTTATACAGAGATTAAAATTATTGTTTTAATAAAATATAACGATTAAAAGCAAAATTTCGTTTTTTTTCATATAGAAGAGAAGATGGATAATTGGAGATGTGGGCGTCTTATCCTGAAAAACAGTACCTGCCTTTGTTAGGTATATGCAGTGGGCTCCATAAACCCTCCGGGCCCATGGGCCACTCATTACGCAATGGTCGATGTCCGACACAACCACAGCCAGACCTTTTGTATACAACAGTAACCGCCTTCACACTTACCCCCCTAGTAACAAAGTCTGGTTCCTTTTCAGCTCTATCAATTACCAAAGCTACATTAAGCATTAATCATAGCATAGAAATATTTTCCAGCTCGCTTGCATCAATTAATCTGTTTGTAGAACACTTCTTCCACTAGGAAAAATATTTGTTTGTAAAACGCCAGAAATGTGGCAATATTAATAGCTTGCCTATCGAATTAAGAACATCGATGGTGGTGAAAACGTTACGTTAAATCTAAACAATGTTGAAGAGGTGATACGTCTTATTCTTATAGTTGAATAGAAATTCGAAACAAAATTCATTCAACTCTGAAAACAGGGTATTATTGTACATCAGTTCTTGGGAAAGACTTAATACCAAGGTACTCTACAACAAAATTGAGGTCTCTCAAACTATAAAGTTTTCTTCAACTTTTTGCGCCAAGAGGCTTATAGTAACGGCTAAAGCACTTCAGAGAAGCCAAAGCATCCGCAAGGAATACCAAAGGAATGATAGGATCATTTTACAGAAGTAACCCAATATAGTCCTACATAAAATACTAGCATATAAGAAGGATTTTTAGAATATAAAAAAATGAAATGAAGACAAAGCTGACAATAGTAGAAGGATTGCTTCCTATTTTATTTTTAGATTGCATTCGGCATGAGGAACAAAAGCACTTTCTGTTTTTGTTATCTGCTTTATTTTCATGGAAAACAGAGAAACAAATGTTTAGATTATTTTCAGTTTTCTGTCATCTAAAACCAATTTCATTTTCAATCTGCATACACATTTTTGCAAGGCTTTTGTATTCTCTATGTAAATGAGAATAGCAAATGGCAAGTAGGAACAACTTCAGAAACAAAACACACCCTCACTCTGTTGTGAAACTAGTATCCTTCAAAAGCAAAAATTGAGATCAAAGAATGCATTAAGATTATAAAATAGCTATAACATGCTGGCGCACCTATTTCTCCTCCAGAAGATGTGTGGTGCAAGAAAGAAGTGATGATAATTCCTCTTGGGTTGCCAAACCAAAGCCTTGCCATCTTACCCTACCAAGTTTGTCAAGCAGGAAAATATACCTTCAAACAGATAACAAAAACATATTTTTAGACCAACAGTAACATATGGATAATGATGTTATAGATTTGGATATAAAAAACTTTTAAATACCCAGTTAGAAGGTTCAGTATCTTCAGTTCCTTTCTGAAGTAATAATGGTCACCAAATGAATAGACAATCTGCCTCTGAAGAGCATCCTTCTCACCATCAATAGACTTCCTCATGGTTCGAAGAAGCAGCCGTTTAATTGGATTCCGGCATAAGAGCCATGAGTCTATAAATGACACCTTATACCACAAAATTTATTTAGCAACACATAAAATTATAAAACATGATTATTTAATTAATAACTTATTAGCGACATTGATGGGCACCAGAAATTCCATAACTTGACCTTCAGTAAATAAAGAAACAACTCCCTCATGATTGCAGGCTAATGCCCTTGAAGCTCATGTTCTAAGGTGATATAGTTAGGAGGATCATAAGTCAAACACTACGCTAGTTCTCTTTCATTTTTATTTTAGAGTTACAGATTCACTGAATCAATTTATCTTTGATCCAAAAAAAAAAAAA
>NW_018397257.1:8833988-8856334 GCF_002168275.2 Theobroma umbraticum
ATTACCTAGATAAATAAATACAAACATTAGAATGAGCCTATAAGTTAATAGCAGAAAGAAAACAACCTCATAGAGCTGAACATCCTTGGAATTGCCAAAGGCTTCAGAAAAAGGTGTGCACCAAGTGTCAATCATTTTCTGCCAAGGAAAAGGATTAAAATGCAGCAGCAACAGCCAGCAACATCAACAACAACAATCAGAAACTGAGGTAGCAACCAAAAATTCTTTCTTTTTCTTTTTTTTTTTTAATTCTTGCACAGTCATTTTAACTTTTAACCACTCCATTGCCACTGAGGCCCTAATATGCCTCTAATCTCTACTATAAAAAAATGGTACAAGAATTCATCTCATCTAATTCATAATCTAACCAGCATTTTATTTTTCAAGATGATTTCACGATAAAAGATGTATAAGGTATTAAGGCACCTTTCTCGGTCTTTGGCTATTATCAAGGGATCAAGTATGGTAAGAGTTTAAGGTAATGTCGTTTGAAATATATACTAAAATATATCCAAAACAAACATTGCAAAAAGAACCATACCTGGGAGCTAGCTCTAAATGACAGACAGACTAAAGATACTTTTGGGACAGCCAACTTCTTGGCATCAACCCGATCTCCATTCGAAACGATGGGCAGTTTTAACGTTCTACCATCAGAATAGGTTACTTCTAAGCCAGGAAACTTCACGGCTGCCATTGCAGGAATAATAATTTTGTTTGCCATTGCAATCTACAAAAACCAACATCAGAATAGTTCCAATAAATAAAATTCTCTCACAAAGTACTTAACTTTTGCTAGAAATCAGCTAAATTTAGGATTTAACATTTTCCTTTTACAGATTTAGAATTGATATAAATTTTAATGAATAAAAGACTAAATATATACCTTACCACCATGTTGTTTGAGCTCAGAAATGTCGGCGAAATATCCTCTATTCATTTCATCGGCACTGCCCTAAATCAAATTAAACCAATATCTATTAAAACAAGATCAAATGAAAAGAACTCAAAAAAGAAAAAAAAAAGACAAATACTTAAACTTACAGTCTTGCCCGTTCTTTCTCGATTGCTTCCTTATTTCCAAGCTGAAAACAATTAAAAAAAAATCAAGAATTTTAACATCAAGTATTTACCGAATAAACAAAAATTCAGATTCGTTTTAAAAATAAAAAAAAAGTAGAAATATGCCTGGTAGATGTCGAGGAAGCGATTGGAGGATTTTCGAGCGAAATGTTGAGGAGGGAAAGACAAAAGCTTTGGTTCATGATTTAGGAGTTGTTTACAGGTGGGAATCGAAGCTCTTGTTTGGCTTACCACTCGATTTACTCTTAACATTTTCGATTTTTGAATTCAGATTTCTCTTCTTCGCTTTCTGTAACCCCTAATAAGGCACTGGACGGGAAATATATCACGGGCCCCCGCTTAAATTTCAAAACAAGAAGTTTGGTGATTTGGGCCATTCCATGTGCAGTTGGGCCCAATTAATTATTTTTAACAAGGGCCCAATTCATTTAAGAGGTCAAATATATATATATATATATAGAGAGAGAGAGAGAGAGAGAGAGAGAGAGAGTAGCTATAAGAAACTAGGAATTGAATCTTGAATCTAATTTAGTTTAAAAGAGTAACTATCGTCTGATCAACGCTTAGGTTATTTCTCACTGGTTCTATGTTTTTAAAAAGCTATTGGATTCATTTTATTATATTCTTTTTTCTTTTGTATAAGAGAAATATTACAAATGAGGATTGAATTAATTAGAATTCGAACAAGCCTACTTGTCTCATTGACCAAAATAATTGTAGTCAAAGGATATATTATTGGGTCTAGAGTATATTTATTCTGCTATCATTTTATTATGTGATCAGTATTCTTTCTGAAAAAAATTATATAACTTGATAGAATATGCAACGTCTATACTTATAAACTTAATTTTTAAAAATTTTTTATCTATTGTATGTGAGATTGAAACACATGATTAGCATGACATTAAGTTTTGGAAATATATTAATTTGTGGTTATATTGATGGATCTAATTGACTTCATCTTATAGTAGGTTACTCCAATAATTTCTTATTGATCAATCTATTTGACTTCATCTAATAACAGGTTACTCCAATAATTTCTTACTTTGCAAACAGTTTGATAATATGTTGGATTAAAGATGATGGTGCCCTTATAGAGTACTGAAAGCTTTAAAACTTGGTCTTTAAAACTTGGGAGGCAAAGTGAAAAGATTGAATAAAGAAGTGTTTAAAAGGAAAAACCATCAAATAACCAGGTTCTGATTGCCTCATTCACCACCAAGAACATACCAATATCAGCCAAAAGGGAGGCAGGGTCCTTCAGAAATCCAGATTCATGTATGGACTGGAGAGAGAGAGAGAGAGAGAGAGATAAAAGAAAGCATCCCAAAAGATCAAAGAATATATATAATGGCCACGCCTGCAAATGCACCACTGAATTGCTTTTGTAGCCCAAATGACCAGCAACCACTCTATTTGGAGGGCCATATCCTTAATTCATCAAGGTTTTGAAATGAGCAAGTGTTCTCCTTCTTCCCATCTGCCATCATCATTATAAAAGTCATTCATGTTTTGTTTTTTTTTTTGTTCTTTAATGAACCCGATTCTTGTACAAATATCAGATGCTTTGCACACTTTCTGCAGTTTCTTTTCTTTTCCTCTTTCAAGATGCCTAACCCTAAACTTGGAAAAGGGAATCAAATTGAGTGGAAGTTATTATAGTTGACTGGGGACTCCACTTCTGGTATTGGGGCATTGGATAAGTGCCCTTATTGGCCTACCAAATGGAAATATATGAATATTGGTAGTGGTCCTTAATAGGGGTAGCATACCACCCAAAAGATACTAGGTTCCAGCCATTCTGTGCCTTTCTTGTCCTTTGTTCCTGAATATATACTAATTGTTTAAGCTTAATTATAAACTCTGTTTATCAAAGTGCTGACAATCTTTTCCAAATTCCCCTCACAAACACAACCAATGTGAGTAAATGTATAGGAGTAGTTCTGATGTGTTATTATGGTTTGGTAGAGTCTTTGTAATGAGATCTAATGCATATGCATATACATAATTAATATTATTTCATTCATGGACTACAGTAGAATGCCAGTAGTCTGATAAGCTAGCTATTTGGATTCATAGATATAGCACAATTCATTATCCTTACAGTACAGTAATTTTGATGTGGCCACTTAATTTATTCTCTTTGATTCTTATCGAGTAGCTCATATCATGATCAGACTCAGGTTCGATCTCTGAACTCAAGCAGATCAGTGTAGTACTTTGCTAGCCAGCCCTCAATTATCTGAACTTCAGTTTTTCGTTGCTTGACCAACCACTGTGGATCACTTTTCTTCTCTGGCAGTATATCCAAGCAATGAGATCCTGCAAAAAAAGTTCACAGGTTAATGTAAGTGCATGTTGTGATGTGACAGACACTAAGACATAGTCCTATATTGTAAGAGAAGCAAAGTACCATTGATTGTATAGACTGCAACAACACTACCTGATATGTTCTCCAACACCCTGTGATAAGATGGAAATTGTCATTAAGCTATGTCAAATAATTAGATGCAAATGATCTGGAAGAATTAAATATAGTATATAAATTGAATATTAATTTCTTTTTCTCACCCGCCGCTGCTGTAGGGATCTCTCAGGCCATTAGAGAAAATGATGTTACTAGCAAACCTATGGAGAATCAACTTTAAGTCCTGCCAATGATGGGAGATTTGAGGGCTTAGGTATAAGGTTAGATAACCGAAGATCATTAATAAATGTAGAGGAAGTTATCAGGACAGCTGTTTGAATTAAACATAATTGAAAAAGAGATCAAGAACACACATGGCCTCCATAGTAAGTTGTCACCCAATGCGGCTGCGGCTGGACACCAAATAAGCTCTTGCACTTCCTTATGAACTTGTTTAGATTGAATGGCGCTGGTGGGAACATAGAATCATTGTTGCCATGGCCTATGGGCATCACCATCTCACTACATGTCTGTAAAGAGACCGGCCATGTAAAATAAGTTAATTGGCAATTGCATGCAATCATGAGAGAGTTAAAGGAAGATCAGTGGCATTCACATCCAATACAATTTCATACCAGGCACTTAGCCTACTACTAGTGCTATAATTTTATAATTCAAATTTGAGCATTCAAGATTACATTCCTATGAGTTGGAAAAGTCAGTTTTTATGCTCATCTTTTTCTTAAATTCTAGATGTTATGTCATAAATTAAGGCTCCAATACCATTGTAGAGAAACAGTCATTCTAAAAGTTTTATAAGCATCCTTGAATATGTTTTAACAGGTTGGCATTGTTGTCGTCACCACTATATAGAGTGATGGTTAGAACTAAAAGGATGACATAAATGTATGAACCAGGGGCATGATCAGCTAGTCACCTCTCACCTGCCATCTCCACCCCATGTATGTTTCATCAGTTGGATGATTGTATTCGTTCATGTCATAGCATGATTTATTTCCCATGTAAGCAACAACACCGGCAAATATTCGGCCGAGTATATCAGTTCCTTTAGGAGCTCCATCAATGCCACCACAGACGATACTAAGGGGATAAGTGGGAGGATGATCATATTGAGCGGCTTCAGAATATATTGAATCTAAGTAGTCCTTGAGATCAAAAGTTCTCTTCAATTTTCTGAATAAGAAGAAAAGACAGAAGTAAATATATAGGTTGTTGGTGCTTATAACATTAAACATGACATGTTGTCAACAAGAGTCATAGTTTACTTACTTGCAAGTTTTGAATTTCATGCTGAGGATTGAGAGACCATTAGACTTGGAAGCAACTTTATCAATTTCATCCCATGATTCTCGAATGGTTTCATAGCAACCTTCACTAGTTTCCTGTCCATCATAGAACAAGTTGTAACTATATTAAAGGAAGGGAAAAGAAAAAGGAATGGTTTATAGTCAAACGAGAATCAAAACTAAATCGACCAATTGGAATTAGTTTGATGCTTTACTTTAAAATCCTTGGTCACAATTGCGTAGTAACCAACTTGTGGTGCAAGGTCATCAAAGTAAAGAATTGGAGCTGAGGAGGCAAGAGCTCCAAGAGCAACATGCGGATATTTTAGCCGAAACCATGCCGCAAGCACTGCAAAACGTATAGAAAATAGCTTTCAATCTACAGGTATGAATATGGTCATAGACCAAAGAAAATTTCCGTTAACTGTTTAAATAAGGTTTCGTAAGCCACTTACTTCCCCCATATGATCCTCCAATGACAATGACCGGAGAGTTCTTCGAAGAGAATGCTTTCTTTATGTGAAGAAGAATGGCAGCATAATCGGCTATAGCTTGCGCTGAGGTGAAATAACCCCGAATACTGGCATTTCTCAGAGCTGCTTCCCTTGATCCGAACGGTATGGATTTTCCATAGAACCGGTGCTGCCAAGAATGTCATAGTTTCTGAGTACTGAGAACAAGAGGAAGACGACGGGGAAGAAAGAGTTTTAACTTTTACCTCTATATATACTAGTAAGGCCTTGAAACGAGGGGCATTATCAGTGAGAAAACCGATACCGGATAAGTCATTATCCAATGCTTCTTCTGCACCAAAAAACACCAAGATTGGTGCACTACTATTTGCACCACTCCAGTACTTAGAATTGACTACATATCTTTGTGGAAAGGTGGTATAACTTTCCGGTCTGTAGTTGAAGTGATCAAGTGTCTGGCTGTAAAAGAAGGTCTTGAAATCTTTTGAAACTGAAGTGGATGTGATTTTGGGTTCAGTCCGGGTTGTTCTTCGAAGTGCTCCTAGCCTTGGGATGCTGAACTGTGTTCCAGAGACACAGGAAAAAGATATTAACGAAAACAAAAGCAACTGATGAAATGAGTGCCTAAGAAAGCCCATGGCTTTGTTCATATGCTAGAACGGTTCCGAGTTCGTTTCTTGAGCTCTGCTAGTTCAAGAGCATCGACCCTAAATTTATAGGATAAGAGTTGATAACTATTAAATCATAAATATAATATAAAATTTATAAAATAATATGTTAATTTCGTAATCCAGTGAGAGTCTGGCATGTGTTTTATTCAGGGATTAAAGAAAGATGCTGTTGGCTCAATAGAAATCAAACTGTCTCGAGGGTACTGCCACTTTATCATTGAACCCCACACTGTTCATCACATGGGGGGGGGCGGGGGGGTGGGGTGTGGTGGGGAAGGAAGAAAAGAACAGAGGAAGAAAGCATTCAATCCTTTTTAAAATTTATGACAACCCCTGATGACGACACAACCTCATTACATAGAAATTTCCAGAATATTTAAAAGTCTGGTCGCCGAATTTGGAACAGTAATTGTTCTTTAGGGATTATTTGAGTTCAAATTTGAGTGACGAAATAATACTGGCCTTCCCTTCCTTTTAAGGCTTCTTTTTGTTCCAAAATTGCCTAAAATATTCTCAACTTAAAGCAAAAAGTTGACCTCAAGATTAAACTCTAGAAAAAGTAACCTAAAACTAAACCTTGTGATCTATAAATATTTGATATATAGCTTGTTTTCTTATGGATTAATGTATATAAATTAGATGCCGATCAAGGTACTGGGAAATGACCTTCCACTAAAGAATGTTTCCTGTAACTTTCTGCCTTATCATTTAAAGATTACTAGTTGCAAAGTAATTTCGAGGTAGTTGATTGACTTCAACCATCTAATCTTTTTAACAGTATGGCCAAATAGTGATCATCATTAAGAAAGTGTATATATATAGGAAAATGGGCAATATAGAGGAAACAAGAGTCAGTTGCTTGTCACTGGAGCATTTTCTCCACACCTCCAAACATTATAAAAGTTGCAATAATCTTCCTTTCTATTCAGTTGGTGTTTTGATTGATCAACTCTAGCCTAGCTATAGGGTGATAATCTAGTAGGTGTAGAAATTCTTTATCTAAGTGTTACTACCATTGTTCTTTTATTGGTCCATTATTGACCACCAATCAAACATCTCTAATGATGCTAATTGCACTTCATCTTAATCGATTGTTTCCTTTTCCTAGTTTAATATGGCTAAACATATATGAAAGTGGGTAACCAATTTTTGCCAACTCTCTCAAAATAGATTATTGTTTGAGTATATTGGACCCAAAACCTATTTATACTCTCATTTTAAAAAATTTAAGGCTTGTTTAACATTGCGTTTGTCTTGTCCAAAAATGTTTTTGATTCAAATGAAATACCAAATGCATATTGATTTGGCTTGTGGTTGACATTTAAAGGATCTATTTCTAATGTTGTTTAATTATATATTTACTCGCTTCTGAATAAAAAAAAAGGTTACTATGCTTATTTAGGAATCTGTCACAAAGTCTTCATTATAGTGTTGAGTAAATTAAATCCATTAAAAAAATATATCTTATTTGAATGAATTGAATGAGACAAAGTAAAGTGTCTTAAATAATGAGATATTTAAAACAAAATATTTATATTTTTGAGATTACTAAAAAAGGTATTTGGTGAGTATATTATATGCAAAAGTTGGTTTGTTTTATTACATGGATCAAAAGCACACTAATAAGGTAACAATATATTCTTTTATTATAAATATGGATGGAGATTATTAATTGAAACTAAAGCTTAATGTTTTTGTGGTTCTCTACTTAATGTTTAGAAAGTGAGTCTAATAGATTGCAATGCGAAATCACATAAAATCATATTTTTGAGAATTTTTTTGGTAATAAAATCACACTTACAAGAAGTATAAGATTTAGTTTAGTAATGTTACTTCTAACTCTATAATTATAAAGGAAAGGATAAGAGATGTAAATTACACTAATACCACCTTTCTGGTTAAATTATTACAAGTAAAATAATGTTCTACCCTTATAATTATTTAGGATTGACTATTTAATAAAAGTTCAAAGAAATTTCATTTTTTTCTTATATTGTTTGGTGTCTTTTTAGGATGTGTTTACGACTTAATGTTGCCCAATAAGTGGTTAGAAAATTTAAAATATATAATATTTCAATAATTAAATGGTGTTGAGTTCTAATAGATTATACACACACACACACACACATATATATATATATATGTCTATCTCAAATCAAGCACTCTTTTTTAATGAAATTTCATATACAAGTAAAAATTACAATTACAATTAAATGACTCTTAACATGTATGACATAATTATAATATTTGATATAAAAAATTAAAATGAAGTAAATTAAACAATAAATAAACCAACAAACAAAATAGTATATATATAATTGGACAAACTTCTACATAAACTAGTTCAAATTCGCACATAATGTGACTTGAATTATAGGACCTAATTAAGATTCTAGGATCTTTTTCTTGAGAATGCCCTATTGGCATCGAGTAACAATTGGTTGATGTAATGGTATCTATGTAATAATTTATATTTTCATTATTACATTAAGTTTAATTGATGTTTAAATTATTTATGGAATTCATCATTTATTTATTAAATTTAATGGATAATTCTTTTATTCTTATGTAAAAAAAATTCTAAATCTAAAATTTATTACAATACCGATTTAAATAAAGATTGACATGATCACCACGATACTGGTTAAAAATCTTATTCGATTATATATTGTTTTGATAAAAAGATTTATTTTGCATATTTGTTGTTTTTATTAGTTACACATTATTGAAATTCAAGGAAAAGACAAATATATACAATGAATGCACATGCCTAACAAAAAAATAATGAACTTTTCAAACATAGATTAAATGCTTATTACTGAAATATACATTGTATCTAAACATGGAACTACATAAACTTTGGTTGAATTAAATCAATAATTGATGTAATTAAATAATTATTTATGCAATATGTTTTACATTAAGGATTATTTATTGTAACATTATTTTTATTATGATAATATTACTTATTAAATCATACACGTAGAATACTCGTATAGATATAGAAAGGGTGAGTGCAAATTGCTCTGTGCAATAACTAATTATGACTTCCTTTTTTCTCTAATAAGTGACGTCTTCTTTGCTCTAATTGATCCAGCCAATAACTTTCCCACGTTTTGTTGTTATCTTTTTTTAATTTTTAATTTAATTAAGTACTTTTCAATCATACCATAATTGCAAGGGTTAATGCTATATGTCGAAAAGTTTAAGCTGAAAATATATAAACAAATTAAGGTCCCCTTAACGTGATCTATATTCTATAGTAATGAAGATAAAAGATATTAATATATATATGCGCGATGGTGGATGCCTATGCGGAGAAGTGTTATTGCTATGTAAAGTTCACCAAAAACCACATGGATTAGCTGATTCTCTCTGCTTATTTCTTTATAATTAACTAATCAAACTTCGAAATGATGAGGAAACCCACGTAAAAGCGCATAAGAGGAACCCATCTCTTTGCCAGATGATGTCACCATTGTGGAAACATATAGGTCAATATACCTAACTACATTCATTTTCTTCGTTAATTTCATCTATGGTCTTGCATGTTTGGCCTCTTGACCAAAGATTAGGGAACGAAATGATCTGTTCGGTTCATGGAGATGTAATCCATGGGAGGAAGGGGACAAAGGAAAATCTTTATCACGACAAAACATCTTTCTCTCCATTTGAATATCAACCGTTGGCTAGAGTTGACTCTGCAACTGGGAAGGTCTCAAAAGCAAAATATATAGTGGTCACATATCGGTAACACTACCATAAAATAGATGATGGGCTCTTTGGTATGAAGTGCTTCTGAAGGCCATCTTTCATCATCTTTTTTAAAGATATTCTACTTTCTTTTTTTTTCAGTACTTCTATACAAGAAAAGCTGGCCTTAAAAGAAGAACAAATGGGTAGCTGTTATTCCAGTTTGACCGAAGAATCTGATCATGTAAGTGGACCTTAATGGGGGAGGCATGCCTTCCAACATTGATCATGCAAAAGTTGTAGAATTTTTTGGCCTTCAAGAGAAAAAAAGGGGCACCAGACTTTTGATTATTTTGACCCACAAATGCTGTAACAGTTTTCATTAGCCAAAAAAGTTTTTAGAATGAGCAGAAACTTGAATGTTTTCATATAGGTTGAAGACTAAATTAATCAAACAACACAACTCATTGGAGGGAAGTCCTACGGGTTTCTTCAGGGTAATTGAGGCTATCTGATTCATATGAAAGAAAGCAAGCTATTCATCATAAATGGAGATGAAGCTAAATGAAACTATGCAAATGAAAACAATGATTTTGATCCATATATATATATATCAGGAATCTGGTGAGATAATGCTTTTCACTTTAATTTGGATAACCATAAGTCGAGAGTAAGACTTTAAGTCTCATGTATAATGCTGATCAGAAGAGTAAAAATTGTCATCATTTTGATGCAAAAGCACAATGGAAAATGGTCCAAATCAAGAGTCATTTCAATCTCTGCAACAGATTAAGCCTACCACTTTTCTCCGTTCTTATTGTTATGGCAACTGCAGCCACCAAGCCACTCCCAACTTTCACCCTGGATATAAGCACACACCTGCATCTGCCGAATTATCCAGGCTCAGGTTAATCTTTGTCATGTCTACCAGCGTAATTAGGCCTATTGAGATTAACAGTGGGGAATATTGGAGAAATGTGGCAAGCACTAGGCATTAAAATGAATTCTTGGAGATTGGCTCTTTGCATGGAAGCTGATGATTGCCGAACAAAGAGTTTGATATCTGTCAACTGTCTAGTTTTAGAGATGTGAAGAAAGTTCAAAGCACTTTAAATCCTGACAAGAATACTAAGGAATTTTAGGATATGACAACTAGTATTTCTTTTAAGTGGTCCCAAGGAAGTTTGGACATTTAAATTTTTATGTTGATTTAATTATTGCCATTCATTCATATTCTGAAACGTGAAAACGTATCGAATAATTCATGAACATATGGTTGGAATGGCCTAAAACAAAATCAATGAATTTCCTTACACAGTAAAAACAGGGAACATTAGATGATTTTGGCAATGCCTTTTGCAAGTATTCAGGCAAAAGGAGAGTGGGGAAAAAGGGATTATAAGTGATATAAGCATGTAATTAACCACCCAATACATTAAACAGGTGTCAATATCATATTAATTCCAATAATTTTGAGCCACTAGGACCATTAAGAAGATTTTTATGATGAGAAACCCTTCAAATGGGAAACTGCTGTATACCATTGTACCTGACTCATTTAACTTATTTGTCATACCATATTTGTTTTGCTACATTAATCACTATCATCAACTGTCAAACCGTCCAAAAATATAAAATGGCCGGCAAACAAAAGTGACTTACGAAGATCTAATTTTAAATGGTTCATAATCAAAGATGGTGCCGTAGGCATCTATATGATTAAAACCAAAGAATAATCCAGTCTGTAAGTTCAATTTACTTGATTTTGTTATCACATTTTGAGCTGATGTGACAAAGAAAAGGATCAGTACTCTCTGTTGAATAAACTTAAAACAAGATAAAATTTGATGAAGGTTTTTAAACCTTATCCTGTTATCCATGATGAATTCTTTTCTTGGGAGAATGGATAGTAGGCATTTCAGTATTGACTGGGGAATCTCTCTGCAGCCCTAGTAATTGTTCATGCTGATCAACAACAATTGCCGGGACATGTCATGAGAAAGAAAACAAGGGCTTAAATCCTTTTGTTCTAGATCAAAAGAAAGGATGGAAAGAGAAGAAACTGTCGGCAAAGCAAAGCTAATGTACTGGCCCCCAACGAGATAACAAGTTAAATCATCACGCGACAAAATTATCATGCAGGCATGCGGCAACCTTTGCGATGTGATTTGATGGTATTTGATCAGAAGAGAAAAAGTCACTCATTCCAATTCCTTACTCTAGGCTTTTTTGATAGTGGAAATTTATTTTGCTTCATCGCCACGGTATTTGTCATAAATGGCACTAGGCTTTTAATAGTTACCAACTAGACTAGACTTCTTGTAATGGTGTTGGCTCAATTCAATAGACTATAGCCATTTTACTGTTTTACTCTTCTGCAAACAAACCATCTTCAATTTTTTGGCATAAACTAAAAAATGAAAAAGTTCCTATGTCACGTGTCTAGGACTCAATCCAAAAAATATTTGTTAGGTGAAGTGACCCTGCTCTTGGATCCTAAATGAGAAAGTTCCCACAGTTCAAAGCCAACAACATAACAGGGGAAATAATAGAAAATATGTAGGACATTGCTCTGGAAAAAAAAAAACAGACATCCCCCTCTGCTCGAGCGCATCCAGAATCCACTTGACAGAGGCCACCAGAAAAAGGATCAGCTTCATTCTTAGCTCGATCAATTGCTAGGCATTCATCAGAAACAACAGCTCATAACACAGAGGGCTCAGCAAATAGCTCATAACAGAAAGCCACCGAAGGCTCAGCATACTGCTGATGAACAATTAATCACAGAAGGCTCAGCATACAGCTCATAATAGCAACCAACGTGTTCACAAACAACAAATTGCAGCTGGCCTAGCAGAATGCAACTGCTCCTCCACCATTTCCCCCGCAGATCCGAATTTGGTTTTCTATGTATTATACTGTATTTATATTTTTAAATGATTTGTCTGAACGTGATCAATTTTGTATACTAATGGTGTGTATCTATTTCGTGTTTTGATTTTGATACTTTGAAAGCATGACCCGTTTTTGATCAAATTTGCATCCTTTTGCAATATTCAATATATTTATTTGGCTTAGAAAAAAAAATGAAGTGACCATGCATCCTTCTATATAATTATAATTTCATAATGTCATATTAATACGCATCTATGACATGTCTTCTACCTTTATACCAAAACAAAACAAAAAGGGAAAAAAGATTCAGCCGCTTATGTATTTACTCTTGTACCAGAGGAAAAAGAAAATCAGCCACCTGAACGGTTATTATTTCACACTTCTCACATGGTGCACAAGTACAAATTCAACCAGGGAGGACATATAGCAATCCCTATCAATTTCTCTGAATTGTAAATGGTATTCATGATCATAGCTTTGAATTCTTCTATACTATCCAAGTTTCCATCGTGGATAAACATTCCTATTGCTTGAATGCTTTAAGATCAGCATAGTACTTAGCGATCCACCCTTTTATAATCTTCACCTCTATTTTTCGTTGCCTGATCAACCATTCTGGGTCAGTTTCCCTTTCCCGAAGTATATCTAAGCAATGAGATCCTGCAAGATGAATATATAGTCAAATTCGTCTTATCTTTACAAATTAACTATATTTTATTTATTGAGCATCTTTGCATTAGAAAATGGTAATAAATTAGCTACTCTAATTAATACGTTTTCCCCCTTTTCGTCCATTTGTTAGGACATGAACAGAGTTGATTAAGCACATACCATTGACTGTAGATACCGCAAGGATACTATTTGAAATGTTTTCCAACACCCTGCAATAAAGGATAACATTATGTTATATGAAATAATGGCGAAAAATTTTTAATTTGCAATTTTTTTCTTTTTTGATATATATATTTTTATTTTACCCTCCGCTACTATAAGGATCTCGCAGGCCATTGGAAAAGATGATGTTGCTACCAAATCTATGGAGAATCAGCTTTATATCCTGCAAATTGACAGAGTTTTAAAAAATATATATTTTGAGAAGCAATTTATCTAAAAAAAAAATTGTGAAACATGAGAGGATTCATACATGACCACCGTAGTAAGAAGTGACCCAATGAGGCCGAGAAGGGACACCGTAGAAGCTCTCACACTGTTTGATAAAGCTGGTTAGCTTAAAGGGGGAAGCTTCAAACATGGTTCCATTGCCGATGCCAATTGGTATCACCATCTCACTGCATCTCTATCATTTTACACCCCAAAGCTAGTAAATTGATTTGTGTCTATACATTTACATTGTGACTGTAAGTGGTCTTTGCTGTGTTTGGGCCTCAAAAGTAAAGTCGGCCTAAATAGCATAGCCCAGAGAAAAGAAGGTAGAAAAAAAAACATGTTTGAATATTACCTGCCAACTCCACCCGATATCTGTTTCGGATGCATTAGTTTCTGGATTGACATAGCAGGAACTGTTCCCATAGTAAGCCACAACACCGGCAAATATCTTGCTAAGAATGTCGTCTTGACTCCCAAAGGAAGCTCCGTCGATGCCGCCACAAACGACGGAAACTGGATATCTTGGCGGTCTGTTGTATTGTGCAGTGTAGGCATACATGAATCGCAAGAAAGACTTGAGCTCCAAAGAACTGGTCAAGGGACTAATAACCAATAGAAAGAAAAGTAAAAAGGAGATCAGCCCCTTTTGTTTTTTGCTTTGGGATAATGAATACAAATTGATACCAAGAAGGCCAAACACTTACTAGCATGTTTTAAATTTCTTGTTGAGGGTAGAAAGACCATGGGGCTTGGAAGCTACTCTGTTGATTTCGGACCATGATTTTTGTATAGTTTGGTAGCAAGTCTCGCTGGCTTCCTGTTCATTCCAATAATTTTTCTAAAGCTAAGAATGAGGTAAAAACAAATACAGGCTAAAAGAGGACAGTTCTCAATGCAATAGTACCCTGAAATCCTTCGTGACAACTGAATAATATCCACCCTCTGGCTGCGGTGGAATTTTGTCGAAGTAAAGTATTGGAGCTGATGAGGCCAAAGCTCCCAAGGCAACATGAGGATATTTTAGCCGGAACCATGAAGCAAGCACTGATTTTGTTGTAAAAATTGAAAACAAGAGAGTTAGACATATACACGAAATCGCATACAAGGAAAACCATTACCGGGAAAGTTAATTCTGATGTTTGCAGTAATAATTAACTTACTTCCCCCATATGATCCTCCAATGACGATAACCGGTGAATACTGAGCCTGAAGCTTTTTCTTTATATGCATGATGATAGCTGCATAGTCTGCTATGGCTTGGGCAGAGTTAAAATACCCCAGAGTGCTTGCATTTTGAAAGGCTTCTTCCCTTGATCCAAATGGTATTGATTTTCCATAGTAACGATGCTGACAATGAAAATTGATACTAACACATAAATATCCTTTTAGATTCTAATCTTGAATTAATATTATTTGTCTAATTCAATTGATACCTCTATGTATACAATGAGTGCTTTGAAACGGATGGCATTATCATTGAGGAAACCAATTGCAGCCGGAGTACCATCCAGAGGCGATTCAGCACCAAGATATGTTAAAATGGGTGCACTAGCATTTGCTCCGCCCCAATACTTGGAATTCATCACATATCTTTGTTGAAAAGTGGTGTAGCTTTCAGGGTTGTAGTTGAAATGATCAAGTGTTTGTGTGTAGTAAAAAGTTTGCAGATCCTCTGAGACTGGTGCAGACAAAATTTCAGGCTGTTCCAAGATTGTTCCCAAGGTTGGACTCAGCCGCGGAATCTTGAAGTCGGCAGCTGTGACAGTCATCGACACAATCATAACCATCAAACGAAGCCATTGGGATGAAATTACGGGAGAATTCATGGCGACTATGCTATATGAAACAGTATGCTTCTCTGGCTCTATTTTGAGCTTGAAAAGCCGTTGCCGAGAACTTGCTTTTATTATGTTCCTTTTCTTGTACTTGAATCGGATTTGTCTTGTTTTTTCTTTGGAATTCACAAATTCAAGTTTCCGAGTGAAGCTTTCCTTTTCTCATGGATGAGCGCAAACATGCGCCACTTGTAAAATTTTTAAGGAACAGAAAAAGATCATAGAATTGTACTAGTGTTGGTTCTAGCTTAGACACTAACCAGGAGAAGAGTAGAAGGAAATAAAAAATAAGTCATAAACAAAAATTCTAGCTAGATGAGTTTACACAAATTCTAATTCCATTTGCACTAAATATAATTTGTTTTTTAATAATTAGATCGAATTTTATATATTAATTTGCCATGATATAATAATCTCAATAAGAGAGTAACAGGTTAAATTAATATTTGCCGGCCTAACACTAAATATCATATATAAATCTTTGGAAGACTTTCGTTAACCTTGACCATTTGGAAAAAGCCAGCATATAAATGGATAAATTCTCATTAATGCTATTTGAATATTATTGGTTTTCCTCACTCAAGACGGCTAATTAGTTTTTTTTTTTCAATAACGACACCAAACTTACATATTATTGGTTCTATGAATTATAGAAATTCGCGATCTATGTTCTCATTATCCAAGCTGTAATTACAAGCTTATATGTCATTTTCGGCATTAGGAAATTTCAAGGGTTTTTTTTCTCAAAAAAAAAAATAGTAAATTGCCAAATTCCTATCTAATTATTAACGGAAATACTATAGAAATTTAATTCTCCAGTCTCCAGGTTTGAAACGTTTGAAAATGAGATGGTAAATGAGCATGTAACATGCCCGGGATCAATGAAAAGCTATCCTTAGGATTAAAGCCCAATCATTTTCAAGTAGTATCATTTTCCTTTATTTTTCTTAATGGTTCCCCAGATCATTTATGGTGTGAAAAATCAATTTGAACGATGCAGTACCAAACAATATCTTATGTAGCTCCTAGTGGTCGAATTGACACGAGATTTTGTGTTGCAAAAATTTTAATCTCTATCTTGAATCAGACCCAAATTAACATTTATTAGTGTGAAACCAAGGGTTTCATAAAATTTTATATGTATATATATATCCAACTAAACTGGACTTTGTTTGATGGAGTTGGTTCAAAGAGTAACAACTTTATCCATCTTAATTAGTATATTCTCCTTATGCGCAAATTAAACTTTAGCTCAATTTATAAAAAAAGGTAGCTCAATTCAATCACATGGAGCAAAGGAGATTCTTGTATTATAGATATTTCATCTTGGATAAAAGTTACTGCAGTTTGAATGCTTTAAGATCAGCATAGTACTTAGCCATCCATCCTTTGATAATCTTCACCACCATCTTTCTTTGCTCGACCAACCATTCTGGATCGGTTTCCCTCTTTGGTTGTATGTCTAGGCAATGAGATCCTGCAAGACATATACAGCCAATCTCTCAAAATTCCTTTCTTCTTCTGGAAAGAGTTTCATCTTTATTAGAGTACAATGGAGCACAAGCCACATACCTTTGACTGTAGATACGGCAAGAATACTATCTGAAAGGTTTTCCAACACCCTGCAATAAGAGATAACAAAAATGTTCAATTAAATAGATATCATTTTCGGCAATAATTCTTCTTTTTTTAGATTTCTTTTTGGTGATAATTAATTACCCGCCGCTGCTATAAGGATCTCGCAGCCCATTGGAAAAGATTATGTTGCTACCAAACCTCTGGAGAATCAGTTTTATATCCTGCAAATTTGCCAACATATGCAAGGATGTATTCATCATATAATAATATTGACTTGTAAGAAATGAAGCAATTAATCGAGCTGGCTCTATCTATGTAAAACAATTGTGAAGCAATTTAAGAGATCCAAGGAAAGAAAGGGTTTCTCACTTGGCCACCGTAGTAAGAAGTAATCCAATGAGGCCGAGGAGGAATGCCGTAGTAGCCTTTGCACGTTTTTATAAAGCTGTCTAAGTCGAAAGGGTCAGGTTGGAACATGGTATTCTCGCCGACGCCAATGGGCATCACCATTTCACTGCATGTCTATAATACAAGAAAACTAATTAAAAATTATGTCTAACATACATTTAAAAACTATATAGATGGCTTATCATTTTAAGCATACTAGTTATGTTATTTAAAAGCAACCAAATATATATAATGATTATTTAAAATATATCCATACTTTCATTTCTATTATAATTGATTAAGGTTCTGGTTATTGATATTTTTATTTTTTTATTCATTATTTTTTAAAAAAATAAAAGAAAATAATATTAAAATCTAAGAAATAGAACCATAATTGTTAAGATTTTGTGGTTATTATCCATTAATAAAAAATAGGGTTAATTTTTCATTAATTAAATCAAGTATTAAGATAGGGAGAGGCAACTTCATTGTATGGAAAGGGTGTTTTCAACATTGTACTCAATATGATAATAACAATACAACTTCATTGCCTTGAGAATTTTCTCTATTTTGTCTCGGTCATTCATCCACTTGTGGAGTTATATCTACATATGAACTCTAGAAAAGAACGTCTACATCAATTCATCCTTTTCCTATGGTTTATATTAAAAGGGTATGAAGCCATCATAATTAAAACTCGATTAGACTCATCATCATGTATAAGACCTAGGCAAAAAATAGGAAAATAACATTAATTGTTGCCCCGAAGTGATCGTAATATGTAGTGGTTTTCAAGATTGTCATTGTCAATGTACGTTGTCACATTCGTGCATTAATTTTATTCATTAAACTGACAATAACTCTTATTGGCCAAAAAAAGAAGGAGAAAAACTAACAACTCTTAAGAAATCTGAATTACATACCTGCCATCTCCACCCTTGATATGTTTCTGAATCATCGGTTAGTTGATTAAAATAGCAGGGTTGACTTCCATAATAAGCCACAACTCCATCAAAGATCTTGCTAAGAATATCCTGTTTTTTACTTCCATCAATGCCTCTACATACCTCGTTAACAGGATAGCTTGGTGGTCGATCATATTGAGCTGCCCCAGTATACATCGTGTCCAAGTAGTTTTTGAATTCTGAAGAGCTGGTCAAAGGTCTAATAACCAATAAAGAGAATTAATTAGAGATAAGCTTAATTATTTTTTAAATTCAATGAACCACAATTATCTTAATCATTTAGAGCAAAAAACAAGTCTGCCGTCCTCGTTAATAACTTTTTTGTACTATCATTTTTCTTTTTTTCGTTATTTGAAAATAAAGATTCATTCAACTGTATTTTGTTGAGTTCAATTATTGAATCAATATATTATTATTTATAATTACGAATTCAAAATTTATTCTAAGCACATACTGGCAAGTTTTGAACTTCTTGCTAAGGGTTGAAAGACCATGGTGTTTGGAGGCAATTTTGTCGATTTCAGACCATGATTTTCGTATAGTTTGGTAGCAGGTCTCGCTCGCTTCCTGTACATGAAATCCGATCATATATTATGAAGGTATAAATGGAGAGCAAATTCAATAAATGAAAGGGGAAGGGAAGAAAATTAAGATGAAAGTTCTTTTGATGGATTGATTGAATGTAATAAGCACCCTGAAATCCTTTGAGACGATTGAATAGTATGCACCGCTTGGTGTAATGTTATTAAAGTAAAGGATTGGAGCTGATGAGGCCAAAGCTCCCAAGGCAACGTGAGGATATTTCAGCCGAAACCATGAAGCAAGCACTGATTTCATATTGGGGGGAAAAAGGGATCAATAAAAAGTGCAACAGGTAAAGATAAATTAAGGTGCAAAATTTTGATGATTGTAATCACTTACTTCCTCCATATGATCCTCCGATGACAATCACCGGAGAAGACATTGCATGAAGTTTCTTCTTTATATGCATGATGATATCTGCATAGTCTGCTATGGCTTGCGCAGAGTTAAAATACCCCAGAGTGCGTGCATTTTTGAAGGCTTCTTTCCTTGATCGAAATGGTATTGATTTCCCATAGTAACGATGCTGATAATGGAAACAGAATACCACTTTCGTAAAAATTCAATTCTGCTTAGAATATATTCTTGATTAATTACCTGAATGTATTCAATTCAACATATACATACCTCTATGTATACACAGAGTGCTTTGAAGGGGGCGGCATTATCATGGAGAAAACCGATGCCAGAAAGATCACCGTCCATAGGCGATTCAGCTCCAAGATAGACAAAGATTGGTGCAGTGGTATTGGCTCCGCCCCAATGCTTGAAATTCAGCACGTACCTTTGCTGGAAAGTGGCATAGCTTTCAGGCTTATAATTGAAGTGATCAAGCGTTTGAGTGTAGTAAAAAGTTTGGAAACCCTTTGAAACTGGTGCAGACGACCGAATCTTAGGGTCTTTCAAGATTGTTCCTCTAATTGGACTAAGCCTCGGAATGTCAAACCGGGCAGCACTACCCACAGAAACTGAGAGAACTATAACGATGAATTGAAACCATTGGGATGAAACTATAGGAGAACCCATGGCAATCGATTTATCTATGAAACAGTATATGGTTGGTTGCCTTTGCCAGTGACAATTGCTTATGTATATAGTAACAAGGAATTTACTTAAGAAGATTTTTTTTTTCTCTTTACTTTGTGGTTAGGAGAAAATGAGTTACATAGGAACTCAATTGCTTTGAAAGGATAACTATATCCTATACATATCGTATAAAACTAAGTTGAGGATAAATTAATTCGCCTACATTTATCACCCTTATCATTAATTAAAGGAAGAAAATTAATCTAATTAGATGGAATGGCATGTGGATCATATCAATATTTTTCTCAGATTTGACTTGGCCCTTAATATATAAGCTAAAGAAAATTGTTGATGACAGCTTGCAATTTTAAGGTATAAATCTTGATGAGTAATTTTTTTTTACCTAGTAACCATTTCTTCTTCGATTTTCCTTAATTTGGATACCCTTTATATATGGTATATATATTGCCAATATATATCTCAAGTAAATATTCCCAACTCTTTACAGCCATTTTCCCAGTTTTCTTTGCCTCTCCAATTTCCAAATTGGGGATTGATTCTCATTGTTTGGCTTTAAATATTCACAATTAAAATCTGATTTGACACTCGTTGATGTGGTAACCGAAGTAATTCTTATCAAATTGAACATCACGATGCTATCATTTTTGGTTGAAATCTGATCATGTTTTCTCATGCGTTTTGTTATTTCCTTGATATGGCAATATAAATTAACTTTATATACGTATCAAATCATTATGAAAGTTGAATGATCAAATTGTATAATTCTCTTGCGGACTATCACATATATGTTGGAAAAGAAATTGTTCAGCCTATGGCACCGAAAAGAAAAAAAAAATGCATTCACATGTCATGAGATAAGAATGATTTATGTGTGTGATCAAAATTCAAAATCACAAAATTTATTAATTTTATTATAAAAAATATAATTTAATATTAGCCAAGAAGTTATTTATATAAAAAAAAGATTTAATCAATCTCTCTTACTCAAACTATTAAAACCAACATTTCTCAGATCCTTTTAATATTTTTCAAAGAAATTCATTAGATTCATAATTAATTAAGCCGATATATACAAAGTATATAGTTCATATATAACTTATATATATATATATGTACATTTTTTTTTATAATGGAGAAAAAAGAGATTCAAATTTTTTTTTTAAACAGAAATATCATACATCAATTAATGAGCCAAACACTCGAATGTTATGTATATTTTTTTTAACATAATCATATATTTAAAAATTCTTTCTCATGATTTCAACAATTTATAGATAGTGACCATATTCATGCTTCCATTTAACTTTTACAAAAAGTTCGGAACACAATCAAGTTATGAATCAATATAGTTTGATCGTGGAAGACTTGTGATTCCTTTCAGATAACGCTAGCTACCGTAATAGGCGATTCCATTCATGCCCACAAAGCCATCAACTCCGTCAGCATGCGCTTGTATCTATGTGACTTATATTACTAATTTAATTCCAGTTTTTCTTTTTTTTTTCCTTGGAAACAACCAGAAAAGTTGAGTACATACCTCTACACTCTCATGAGAAAAGTTTAAAAGAATTCTGTGAAAGCACTTTTATTTTCGTGTCAACGATCTTTTTAGTGAATGCAATCAAAAAGTGGGTTGTTTCCACAATTTATCTCGAGTAAGATAATGAAATGATGCCGGGTCTAAGTGAAAGTTGCTATATATCTATATTCCTCTATTATAATTTGAAAAATTATTCTATATATAATAATTCCCTAAAATGTTCACCTAAAAAATATAAAAAATATATATAATAGCAACACAAATAATTAATAGTCAATAGCTTAATCCATAAACCAAAAATCTAAATGACACTTTCATAGTTCATTAAAGGGGACAAATTAAAAATAAAGATTAACTTCCATCCAAAGCCCCCAATATCTTTAGTTATTGTTGGAGAATTTTCAAAAGAAAGAAAAAAAAATCTATAACACATAAGATTTTTTGCTTTCCATTGTGGTCCAAGATTCTCCCACGAATTTTCCACACAGAATAATGTGGAAGACATCCCAACAAAAGTAGTGTAACATTACGTGGTGTGGAGTAAAGATAATAAAATCAGTGAATGAAGTAGCCGAGTAGGGACTAGAGTTTACATTTGGAAGTAACCCTTCTGACAACTTTCAGTGTGATTATCTTGTTGGCTTTATTGATTTTGATAGAGAAACAATTCAAGTGGTCGTAAAATTCCTTTACTTTTGGCACAATTTTGATCCCTCAGAAGTGAATCTTCTTGCTACCAAGTTTGACATTGTAGTCTTCAATCCAGCTTCCAATGA
>NW_018397257.1:8856344-8874891 GCF_002168275.2 Theobroma umbraticum
CTTGTCTCGTTGTGCAACCAACCAGTCAGGTTCACTTCTACTTGGATTGCTTAAATCCAAGCGATGGGCACCTTGATACCATAACAGACCTCAATCAAAATTAAGTGGCTCATTATTAAGTATAATCTCCTATGACAAACAGAAAATACCTTCTTTTGTATATACTGCAACAACGCTATCTGATATGTTCTGCAAAGCCCTGTAGTAGAAGAATCAAGGATGAATCAGTAAAATGTAATAGAAAGTTTGTATTACATTTCTTTTCTATTGGAAACAAAAAGGAAAAAGGGTTCAAGAGTGTTAGTTTCTTCACCCTCCAGCAATCCATGGGTCACGTAGTCCATTGGAGAAAATGATGCTGCTTGCAAAATTTCCCAGTACAGATTTTATGTCCTGAAAATTTTTTATTGAAAAATTGCTTTGAGTTTATTGTCAGAATAGGAAGAAATTGTGATGGGCCAATAAGTGCCTCTGAAGAAATAAAGTGGAGCTTACATGGCCTCCAAATTCTGTTATGATCCAATGAGGCTTTGGAGATACTCCAAAAATCTCCAGTCAGGTTCTGGTGTAGTTTTCTAAATAAAAAGGTGATGCTTGGAACATTGTATCATTCTCACCATGTCCAATTGGCATTACCATCTCAGTACAAGTCTGAAAGATGCAGAAAATGTTCCAATTATGAAAGCTTGAGTCATGTTCCGAAATTATTTGCAGAAAATTTTATGCCTGAATTTGAGATAAGTCGCCTTCACAAAAGCTAAGCCTTATACTCCCATTAAACGCTCATAATGATTATGAGTACTATGAACAGCTAAATTACCTGCCAAAACCAGCCACTGCCGTTGTTTGGTTTGATTTCAATTACATTATCGCATGAGCCTCCTGATCCGAAGAAGCTAGCATTAAGCCCTCTAACAACTTTGTCAAGAATATCAGTTCCTCCTGCTGGTGCTCCATCAATGGCGTTACATGTATCACTCACTAAGTTATATGGAGGATTGTCACTTTGAGCTGAAAATACATACACAAATCCTAAATAGCTCTTGAGCTCTTCAGAGGAGTACAAAGGCCTTTAAATTTGGGCAGACAGGGAGAAGGAGAAAATAACAGTAAGTTGTCAATGTCAATCAACCATGGACTATATATATAAGTTCAGATTCAAAAGCTCTCCTCAATTTAGACGCAAGAATTGAAGATATTGCTGAGGTTCATTAGGCCATTTGGCTGCGCTGCAACTTTGTCAATTTCAAACCAAGACTGTCTTATAGTGTTGCAACAATTCTCACTTGTTTCGTGCGTAACACAAGAAGAGTATAGCACGAGTAGACAAAGCAAGTAATAAACCATTTAAATTTCTTGTTACAATTTCTTACTCTAAAATCCCTGGTAACAACCATATGATAGCCATTTTGAGGAGTAACGTCGACAAAGTAGAGAATTGGAGCAGATGATGCCAAGGCACCAATGGCAATATGGGGATATTTAAGGCGAAACCACGATGCAAGCAGTAAGTGATATGAAAATGTAATTAGTTTTTTGAAATGTGTAAATATTTTTGAGTGGGAACCGTTTTTGAAATGCAACATACTTCCACCGTAAGATCCTCCAATGGCTATTACTGGGCAGTTTTCTGCTGATAAGTTTCTCTTGAGTTCTATTGTCAACTCCGCATAGTCTGCTAAAGCTTGTGATGAGCTGAAGAACCCCAGTGTTGAGGCATTTTGGCCTGCTATCTGTTTATATACAAATGGCATTGAATCTCCATAATACCGATGCTGTAATATTGAATCATTAACGTATCAGTTGCAGTGCAAAGTGAACTCGGTCATCACTATTTTCTAACTGTTATAACTGAAAGATACTAACCCTTCGTTTTTTTTTTTTTTTGGTCTAACTCCAACCATAAAGAAGCCAGAAAGATCACATGATTCGTCCAGTACAGAAGTAATGACGTACCTCTATATATAGAAGCAGACCTCTAAAGCGAGAAGCAAGATCAAATATGAATCCAGCACTGATAGCAACTCCGTCTATCCAGGCCTCGTCACCCAGTGTAGACAAAGATGGGCGAAATCGTATTTGCCCACCCCGGTACTTGGAGTTCGGGATATTTTTCTGTTGGAAGATAAGATAGCTCTCATATTTGTAGTTGAAATAATTTAATTTTTTTTTTTAATAATTGAGGAAAGGGAGATTTGAATTTCTTTATATAGGAATTATGTTTTAATTAATGAGTCAAATAGTCATATTGAAAGGATCTAATATTTTTTCATAGTAATATGTCACGAATTCTGGTGGGAGGACTGAGTCTGTCTTTGTCATCATGGATCTGTCCAGCGCGCCATGCCTCATTGCCCAAGGATACGCAGCTGACAAGCAAACTGTTGGGAGCAGAAGAAGCACTTGCGAAAACTGAAGTAACAGTCTTTGTGCCTCCATCATCTATGGAACTTTAGCTACTTAGAGTTTTGAGAAATAAGGTGCTCTGAACCATTGTTATTGTGCCTTTATTGCTTAGATTTTTTTTGTTGTATGCTACGTGATTCACTATGTCGGCGACTATGCAGATTGGTATTTGGATGGAAGATTCTTCTGCGACGCTTTTGGATGGCCTTTCTTTGCTACCGGCTGGCTTAGCAATTATCTATAAACTAAAATCTGAAAGTTCTTGTTTGAAAACAAAATTCTTTAGCAGACGATGTACAAATTATGCCTGATTTAATTTGTCTCCTGGCCAGAAAAAAAAAAAACAATTCATTTTGACAGAGAAAACAGAATACAACCAACAGAACTCAACTAATTAAAAAAAAACACAAAGACCAGCTCAATTTATTGAAACCAATTCCTGATACCTCTGTAAATTGGCACAATTCCCCAGTTGCTCTCTTTAGCTTTTTCCGGCTTAAATTAATGAACAAAATACTCTTTTCCTAGATTTGTAGAATTATAGTTTTCATATAATATGTTTCTGCTAAATTGCTAACTTCTTTGATTGCTTCTTCTCGTTTCGCATTGAAAGAGCGGCTAAGTCCCAATTAGTTTTATGAACCATCCTCTACATCTTGTTCAAACTACCACATTGTGTGACAACAGATTGTGATTCCGCTTCAGCTCTCGCTGCAAATCATAGCACTTATTTCATTGGAGACTTTTTTTTTCTTTTTGAGTTCAAGATATTATACCACATAAACCAACCGCCAAAAAAAAGGTTAATTACACTTTCCAATAATTACATGGGACTATAATACAGAAGTTACCACTAACTGAAGCACGGCACCATTCAAGAAAGAAAAAGAACAAAAGGGGTGAAGGAAAGAAAGAATCATGAATTTCACCTGCACGAGCGAGCACAAAATATGCACCTAAAGGACAACCCCAAAAATTGTGCAAGCAAAAGCACGCACACCCACACATCACACATGCACACTTATAGGCATGCATCACAAACTTAACTTGCAGCTGTAGTACATAATATACACCGCATTCGAGGACCACCAGCCTGGCTATCGTCATCTTCGTCGTCGTCATCCTCACCATCATTATCATACTCATATAGACCCTGAGAGGTGGCTCCACTCCCTTTTTGGCTGCTATTAGCGTAGGTCGAGTCCATCAAGCAAGTCGTGTGATAAGCATGACAGCAAAAGAACACGACAACTGATACATTTTGTATTGAGAAAGGATCAAAACACATGCAACATCTTCCGCCACCCCTAGTTTTAGACTTAACCTCCATGTTTCTCACACTCAGTGTTTTCTCTATTGCTTGAGAAGTTCTACTTGCGTCCCTCTTGGCTCGAGCATCGTCTTCTTCAATGCTCAAGCAAACTGCACGTTTCGCTTCTTTGTAGTATTTAACCAACAGGTTAACACAGTCAGCCTGCATATTTCACATTTACACCAATGTCAAAGTTGATCAAATTGGAATTTCAAGTTTTACAGCCCATGTTAAGAGTAAGAGTACCTTGAGAATATCATTGCACCCATGTCTAAGAGAAGTTTCAGTTCTGTAATCAGTTATAATTTTGACTAGACGATCCCTAAGCCTGAAAATAGCATTGAAGATTAAGTCAAATTAGATAAAGTTATTCAGCTTAGATCCCTGCAATTTAATATTCTAGGTTTTATGCACCAATTGGATGCCCTTTCAGAAATCCTTGACCACATGATTTAGGGCCCAAACCAAGGCTTGAAAGATAAGGGTAGACTTCGGTTTCTGTAATTCATTATCCCAATTTGCATAAAGAAATACTTTAGCAACACAAATTTGATGACAGACTAGTGTAAGCATGGTTCATAAAGAACAATCTTGACATGTCAATCATCTAACGGCATTAAAGGTCATTTTAATGAAATATTACTACATGACAGATAGTTGGCCTTGCATGCATAGATTATGGACAGATCAATATGGTCAGATGAATACGGAGGACCAACTCAAATAAAACCAGCCCACTTCAAGATATGGCAAATGATTATAATTGCTGTATAGCAACAGGAATAAGTTAACAGGAAGTAATGATATATAAAGACAGTAAACTAATCCAAAGGCTTTTCTTCTGAGAGAAGACATGTAATGCTCAAATCAACAATAAAGTCAGTATTTTAAATCAACAGCTTCAACTTAATTTGAGATTGTTCCTAGTATGAGTTACAGACTAGAGAGTTAACCATCAGATAGATGCTAGTTCATGATGGTGAACTTCCATTGACTGCGAACCCTCTTAACGTTTTCCTTTTTCCTTTTTCTTTTTCCTAAGAAACCTTCATAATATTCAGTGGCTTCAAATTATGCGGAAATAGAAGTTCAGTGAACCCTCTAAAGTTTTCCTTTTTCCTAAGAAACCTCCATGATATTCAGTGGCCTTGAATTACTTAGAAATAGAAAATCCTGCTCAACTGCAATTTATAAATTTCCCTTGAGAAAGAAAGAATACTAACCGAGGTATCTCTAGGCCATTGGGCACCATATTTACAATATAGAGAGGGTCAAGATTGCCAACAGTATGTTCCAATAAGACACCCACCTGCCAATCAGAGAGAAAATACTAAGGAAAAATTTGAAAACAAGAAAAAGACAAATGTGACCTTCCAGTCTGCATTTTATATCATTACCATTTCAGGTTTGTGGAGGCATTGCTTAATCAATTCTTCCCAAAGATCATCATCATGCTGCATGGTCACAAATTCTACAGCCTGTGGACAATACCAACACCTTCTCTTGTTAGTGCCAATACCTAAAATTACCAGAAACACAAATAGAAATCCAGGAGCAACAGCTAAAACCAGAAAGCTCTCCAACTGAAAATGGCATAAAGTACCTCTTCAATATCTCCTAATTTATTTATGATTACAGCAAGAGCTTGTTTTGAATTTCCCATTCTTCCAAGGATGAATACTTGCTCCCTTAAAAGACCTTCTTTGACACAGATCTCATATGCCTGAGGTTGAATTTCAGCAGTGTCATTTATGCAAAATTATGATGTCATCATTATAAACTAACATTTATAGATTGTGCAAACCTTCTCCAGTGTGTAATGTTGACTACTGCGAAGAAAAGGAAGTAGCATCTTTGGATCATATTCAGCATAAAGCTCTACCTATCACAGCAAGACAAAGGCCAATGCATTATTAGATAATGCACTCAACATATAAGCAAGCACCTTACATTCATGAATGTACACACTCAGTAAAGAGCCATGAGTATTGAATGCTAGACAAGAGAATCTTCAGAAGCAATAATTAACATCTTAACAAGATATCAAAATGCAGGACAAAATGAACAAGAAACATCAACCGATAGGATCTTTTTCACTACTCTTTTCTTTTTTTTAAATTTGCATTGTTTTCTAGTACATAGAAGCTATATTACATGGACAGACTAGAGATAGGGTGCCAGACATGGGTATGTGTCCGAGATGGGTACGTCATGTTTTGGACAACTTTTCACATTAACTTTGAGGATGCAAGTGCCATACCCATATCAATTGAAGCGTCCAAAAAAGTACCAGACACAGGTACAAGCGAAGAGTCCATGTAACATAGCACAGAAGAGGTTCCCCTGATGGTCGGACCACCAAATCTATAACCTGGTTTGATTTGTGGTCCAGGTTACAGCCTTGAATTGAGCTCTTTTGATGACTGTTTATACCACTTTGGCCAGCAGCCAACTGAAACCCAGTTCAGTTGACCTGGCTGGTGTTATGTTGTCAAAACTATTAAGAACCTACTGCCATGTTGTTTCTTCACCTTTAACCACATTTAGACAAGGTGAAATGCATTTGACCTCCCCAACAACTAATGTACAGAATCTAGAAAGTTACAATAAATACCAGAAAGATTGAGAACTTTCAAAGTAAACAACACCTACAGTATTCGCAGAAAAGCTATTAAAACACCAATATAATTGTCTTATCCATACCTGCATATCATGAAAATCTTTGCCAGCATGTGGGTTTACTTCGAATAATGAATGCAGATATAAATGCAAAAAATATCCAGAATCGCACTTATTTCCAGCACTCAGAAGTTGTGAAACAACTTCAGATGGTGTAATTAAGTCCCTATTTTGGATCAACAAGGAAACTGCATGCTTACAATCTAGAATCATCAACTGGACAACCTGCAGTGCACAGGTAACAGAAAGGAGTCAAGAAATTACATTATAGAATAAGAAGAAAGTAACAACAACGTTTAGGATGTCAACTAAAAAGAAAATGAAAAACACACATCCTTATCATTTATGCAACACGGTGCAAAGAGCATATAATATTCAGTATGGACTGTAAAGATCTGAAACACATAGTCTAGTTAACTTTGGTTGAATAGCCAAATCTATTCACAGTAAAAAAAAATGTGTCAACCAAAG
This sequence comes from Theobroma umbraticum, assembly GCF_002168275.2. Classification (NCBI taxonomy): domain Eukaryota; kingdom Viridiplantae; phylum Streptophyta; class Magnoliopsida; order Malvales; family Malvaceae; genus Theobroma; species Theobroma umbraticum. Next base: position 8,863,213 of record NW_018397257.1, read on the forward strand.
TAGTAAAATATTGTAAAGCATCCGTTCAGAATTTGAAAGGCTGGCCTCAAATAAAACAGGTAATCCTTTATTCTATACAAAAATAATTATTCATGAGAAAGCCAAGTAGCTCAAATATTTCACCTGCTCTTCCATAACCATACCTTTTCACGAAGAGAATCATGTAAGTTGTGCTTTTCAATGAAGTCAAATATATCTGGCTTCATGAGCTGAAAAATTCAGACAAGTAAATTCATTAAGAAACAAGCAAAGTAACATCCAACTAGAGAATGGATGGAAAACCTAGTTCCAGAAGCAATTTACATTTGACATAATTTTAAATAACAAATAAATTTGTTCGAGCACAACTTTACATAAAAACACTTACATCAGCATACAGTGCAAAAGCTTTCTCGTACTGCCCATCAATAACATACAACTCAGCAAGTGCCTATCAGGAAAAAGGATAAGACCATTCAACGTATGTAGCATCAACAGATTCAAATCACGTAAGATATTTAGAAACTGCCTTACGAACCTCTTTAAGGGCATCAGTCATTGATGAAGTATTTAACTGGGGCTCTATGGCAGAAATAACAGGCAATGCAGAATAAATGACAGGTGGCCAAGATTTAACAGTGGACAAGAGATCTTTATGATAGGATGGATTTGTTGCCAGTGCCACAAGTGCAACCTGCAGCGAAGCAACCAGGTGGCTTTCATTCGGAGTTGACACATATGAAAAACTATAAAAGCAGACTACATGAATATTTGCACACAGTTGCTTTACTGACAAACCTCATAAGCAGTATCACGCAGCCTTGGGTTCTCCGTTGGCATATATGGAACCAATACAGGAAGCTGACGAAGATGAGCAAAATGGAATACCCATCTGTCAAAAGCAACCAAATGTGAGTGATTAATAAGAAATGTATCAAAAGTGTTACGCAAAATGATTTTCAGTACCTCTCCCAAGCTGTAGCAGATCCCCGCAACAATTTGGGACACAAGGATGCAGCCTCAGCATATTTCCTTTCCACAATCAAGTGATCAAGGTATCTAGATCCAACCTACAAATAAAGCAAATAAAAGATGAAGAAATCAACAAACTAACTTTAGTAATTACATGGACAACAGAATGGAAATTATTTAGGGCAACAATTCAATCAGCAAAAAAACATATTATATAACCACATATCAAAAATAAGATATAATCACATGCAGCCGGAATCTTTCATAATAATGCAAATATTAGATATTAATTAAGAATGCCTACAGCCAGCAGCTTCACACAGTAACTCCAATCAAGTCATTACCAATACTATATACCAGAGTAAAAATAAACAAGCTTACCTCATCAAGGAGCTCACTCCGTCCCTGACCAGCCTCAACTGCTGCTAAAGCTTTTTCATGCCATCCATGTTGAAGAAGCCATGCAATGTGATCCTCAGCATCCCTAAGAGTAAAAAATGTACAGGTTTAAAATCAAGTAGAATTTGCAAAAATCATTTCAATAATACTATAGAAAATATTGGACATAAATTTTTAATACAGTACGTACAAATCCAAACTATTATCATTAAAGGTCAAAGTCCATATTAGGGGAATCATGACAGCCAAATTTAAACAAAACTCATCATGTCCTGCAAGAATGCGCCACATAATTGTCCATCTGACATAAGTTACAGTAGGGACTATTACTAAACCTTTTGCATGTCCTACAAGAATTCACCACATAATTGTTCATCCAAAGATAAATTAAAGTAATTATTTGACTATTATAACCCTTTTGTCAAGTTGGCAATCTATAATAGTACTAGAGATAATGTCTTTGATCATGTTAACACTGCCCAATGGAGGCTTATAAACTTTACCATCAGCTTGAAGGGCATGAATAGATCAATAGATGTATTTATACACCCAAGACAGATTATTTAAGTAAATTTGAAATTGTATAAGTTAGAATGCAAAACAAATAAGCAACTCCGGGAGGACAGATTATTCACAAAATCAGAATTCTTTTAGGACCTTTCTCAAAAATTGCTTTAGGATAATGAGCTACCAGGACCAAATTGACACAGTGCTATATTTCATGACAAATGTAATTAGATATTAACGCATATTACCACAGCAACCCTGATCCTTCTTCTTCTTTTTTTTTCTTTCTGACGAAAGGCAATCATAATCTTTCAAAAGCAACAAACTGAGAAAAAATTGATAGTAACCTTGGTTTTGCTATGACAACATCCTTTGGTGATACAATATAGTATATCGGTTCATCACCAGCAGCCCACTGTCCACCAGCATAACTGCTGCCTACATTCGTATGAGAAAAGCACCATAACTAATGGACTGTAAATTCTGTCAAATAACCCATAAGCTTCAAAAACAGAGATATTAACCTGAGAAGGGCGCATGAGCCAAGGAATAGTCCTTTGCTTTGTAGTGCTCAAATCCATATACAGGTAGGGCATCTGTCGCCAATTCATCATTGTTCCAAGTCACTATACGTACCTCTGGTCTCTGTGCATTCCCCTGCTTCAGTAGATTTATGCAAGGCAATGAGAATCATAACAATCACAGAAAGAAATTACCAGCACAGTATCCCACATTACTGAGAAACAATACTAGCTAATTCATTTGATACAACATTTCCCCACACAATTATTAAACTCAAGGGCAGTAAAAAATAAAGAGAAGCAAGGCCCACATATTGGATAAGATTTCTACATTAATCCCTTCAACAAACACAGTCTCAAAGTTCAAAAGAGGGCAGCAACTTAAAGTAGTTACAGCAACCACTGCCATAGCTGCTGTCAAACATAATATCACACCATCCAGAGACATTGGCATATTTGTAAAATTAGAAACAGGTAATGCATTAAAGGTAGAGCAATATAACCTCAAAAGAGGAGGGTGTAGCCAATGATGAGGAACCTATATTAATCAAAGATGTGAAAGACGCATACCTGCCGTGATGGTATTGTGCTACTAAATTCCTTCTCCCCATCTTCTTCACCAGGAATATAAGCTAGAACAACCAAAGCATCACCAAATGGAGCAATTCCTGATATATAATAGCTAGTCTGAAAAGATGCCACAATATCTACTTGATTCATGTTAGACATTGTAACCTGCCTATACGTTCCATTGGCTCCCTTGTTCAGATTTGTTCTTATCGCTGCAATCTTCACAGAGGTTCCCCAGCCAATCACCAGTAAAGTATCATCCTGAATGTGAAGTTGAGACAATAAGCAATGACCAAAATAACACTTAAGAAACAACACCATGCTTCATGAAGACTTAGGGAAGTAAAAACTTTAAAAGAAAGAATAATAAAAGAAGCGTTGCAATTGTTTAGACAACATAAGATAGTATGAAACAACTTCCAACATTTTCAAGTACAATTGTTGACTAACCTGCCAAACTAAATGCGGGAGTAAAATTTCAGGACGAGGGCTCCGTCGTGGTCTTTCTATAAATGTAATCCGCTGATCATTTGCAGCATCATAAACTTTTACACCCGCATCATTAGCCCAAGCAATGAGACTCGTTCTCCATTTCACTGCATGGATTGGACCTTCACCTGAGTGCAAAACCTACAAACACATTAATTAATAAACAACAATCAGAATTCAGAAAAACCTCCATTTTTCAAATACCTTAAGGTCGGTCAAGCAGCACAAACCTGATCCCTATAGCCAAGCCACCTTTTGGTATTAAAATATAAGTGACCAGCTAAGCCACCAGCTACAAATCTCCTGGACTTTTTTCTTGTATAATCAGGATCAAGGGCAATGGCTTTCATAGGACGATGATACTCGAATTTCAATTTCTCATCAGTAAAAAGACTATTTATAACAACAGAACCATCATCGGAGCAGCTGCCAATATATTCACCTTCTATATCAAAACTAAGGTCATTCACTGCAGCTGAATGAGCAGCAAATTCCTTAACCTAAAAACAACCAAACACAAATTTTAAACCATTAAAAAGAATTAACTAACCAGTAACTGAATGCAACTAAAAACTTTAACTTAACTAACTAAAACTACTAACAGGCAACCAAGCATTTGGCTCATTGGTCCAATTAAAAAAAAAAAACTAAAACTACTAACATTTATTAAAATTTTGAATTCACAGCAAATTTATTGAAAGCTTTAGAATAACAAAATAAAAATGAGAAATTAAGATTTGAAACGAAATAAAAGACCTAACGAGCAGAAAGAGATGAAAATTCACCTGATTTCCCAAAAAATCGAGGATATGAACGGTCCCATCGTGCGTTCCAAGTGCGATCATGCGCTCGGCGACAGCGATACACGACGCCGCATCGCTGGAAAGCAAGGAAGGGATGCTTCCTCCCATTCTTTGATACTTAAGCCTCGGCTCTTCTTCTTCTTCTTCTTCTTCCTCCTCTTCTTCTTCATCTTCTACTTCTTCGTCTTCTTCTTCTTCTTCTTCTCTCTCGTCGTCTCCATCGACGCCGTTTTCTGATGGAAACGGAGACATTTGCAGGATTTCTGGAATTGAGAAAGACAAAGAGGAAAGGGAAGGGAATGGAGGATCTGAGTCGGGTTTTGGTATAATTTCGTTTGGTTTGGGTTTAGTTAATAAACGGTTGCTATCGAATTATTTATTAGCTAGGCAACAAAGGGGCGGTGACCAATGATGGGTGCCACCTGTACTCATGTTATTGAACGACTGTGTTTTTTTCTTTTTTTCACTTTTCTTTTTTCTGGCTTTTTTTTCTCATTCTCTTCCGTTTGGGATTTTCTTATTTAGAAGGAGCATGTCACGTTGCTGTTGATGTTGATTTAAAGACATATTTTGAGTAAATCTTTAAAAGGGAGAAAAAGATTAAAATTTTTATCAAGATGTAAAATCAATTATTTTTTATATAATCAATAATAATTTATATAATCTTGCAATGGGTGCAAATACAAGCATCATAATAACAAAATATATAAATTTTACATATCCTTTCTCACAACGTTATATTAATTTTTTAATTTTAAAAAAAAAACTAAATCATAGATTTATGACACTAACTTGCCTTGACGTAATGTAATACTAATCAAAAGGACGATGAGTCAAAAGTTGAATGATGTCATGACCCATAATACGTCTTAGTAAACCATTATGTTATATAGTATGATCTTGAAATTAGTTTATAAATGTGATAAAAAGGTTTGTATGTTACATACTATTAATGTATAATACTCATATCTTATTATTTAATTATTAAATGTGATTTTATAATTATATAAACGTAAGTTAATATGAAAAAATCTTTCATACTAAATATGTTTAAATTTATGAGTATATATTTTTTATAATTTATAATTTTTTAATTTATTTATTAATAAAATACAAATATTTTGTTAAAAAATAGTATATAGATGTTGGGAATGACATATATCTAGGTCAAAGACAGCAAAATAGAAATAAAATTGAATAATCTAAATAACAATATACATTTCACCACTTACGGATCACTTTGGTAAATATTAATACAAAAATAACAATAAAAGGGTAATAAAAAATATTACTTAGCCAAGGTTCAATATACTTCAAAGAGGTGAAGAACCCAAGCCACCCAGGTGTATGATTTCCAATGATTTCACTCACAGTTGCACTTGAACTTTCAATGAGATTGTAGCTTTCAACTGTTCTTAGTGCTAGAAAAGTGGAAAACAATTGTTTTTTTCCTAGCACAATCATAGCCAAACTACATAAGAGATTTTCTTCTCAATAATTCTCTCTCAAGGGGGACTAGAAAGTTTGTTGCAGAATTTTCTATCTAGGTTTTTTTTCCTCTTTGGTTTTTTTGACAATTAGGGCTGTGTGAGGAGTAGTTAAAGATGATATTTATACTTAAGTTAAATAGCTTTTTTAATTGCAACTAAAGTCTTAATATTATAATCCTTTATAATATTGATCTACAATTTAATTAAACTTTTTTAATTAAATCATTATAAATTAAAATAAAATTAATTTACTTTATTTGATTGCAAATAAAGCTTTTATATTATAATTATTTATAATATTTGCCTGAAACTTAATTAAATTATTTTTTATTAAATCCTTTAAAAATTAAAAAAGACCTAATGTATGATTTAAATTCAACTTAATCATCACATTTCCAATTTAATTCATAATGTAATTATTGTTATGACTCATTAAGTTCCTAACATATTGAAATGGAATTCATTGAAATTATAATTAATTAATTTAAATAAATCATTTTCTTATAAATTGTTAATTCAATTTTATAAATCAAATTAACATCAGTAATGTATTATGATCATCAATTGTTAAGAGAATCAAAGTTTTATAATTTTTCAGCATCGATCTATTAGTATAATTCATTCATTCATTGTATATTTTAAGATAATAAAGAGTATTGTTAATGTTTACTTGTATTGATTTTATCTTAATTTTAGTGCGGATAAGGGTAAAGCCACCAAAGCAATGCTTAAGCTTAATTTTTATAAGCTTCTAATTTATAATAATAATATAATTAATTATATTAAAAATATATAAAAATTAAAATCATTAATAAAATATCTATTTATTCTCTTAGACTTAATAAATATCTATTTTATCTTTATTTCACATTCCTATTAATTCTTAACTATTTGACTCATTTTCATATAAAAGTCAAGATAATTAATGAAATAACATATCTTCTCACTTCTCTAATTATGTGCTTAATAAATTAAATTTTTTATCACTTTCAATTCTACAATGTATTATCTCAGTTTTTTTTTTTTTTCAATCAACGAACATTAATATATATTAATAACAACAATTTTTTCTCAATTATTTCTTATATTTCAATCAATTAACATATTTAATTATCTCTAATAACTATTTTTTATATATAAAACTAGTTATCTTTTTTCAAATTATAATATCCACTTTTAAATTCTTATTTTCTCATATGCTCTTTTTGTCTTTTAACTTGAATGTTCCGTTAAAAAATATATAGAAAGTCTATTATACAATTATTTTTATAAAGCCGTGAACCTCATTTATTGTTCATAATAAGTATTCAATAATTAGGTACTATTATTTTAATTTTTATAAACTTTTTTACTTTAACTTAAAGTTTATAGTATGTTGTTATATTGTCTATATTTTATATGATGGTTGATTTATTGAATTAAAAATTTAGCTAAAAATTTTAATAAAGTTTTTTCTTAATTTCAACAAAAAATGCCTCATTTAAATGTTTAGCTTTAGGCCTTTATGGTTATCAAACCACCTCTGTTCGTTCTTGATGTTAAATCATTAGTTACAGAGATACTTATGAAACTCTTTTCATAATATAATATTAACCAATAACTATTAGCATATATGTCCTGAATCACCTGAAATAATGATTTCTATATTGATCATTTATTTATATTCACATGCTTTATGCTACTACTAATTATATCCTAAATTGACATCATTGGTAAGAGCCATAGGGATATGATTAAATATGTAGTACTCCATATATAAAATAACTTAATATCTCAAGTTTAAGAAATATTAACACAGTTTGACACTTGAGAAATATTTGCATAGATACTAGAGTAAGATATCAAATGTATTTCTCATGTCGAGTCATATCTGATGAACTTGTTCTATGGATAAGCACCTATATTTTAATTCAAAGTATTTTTTTATTTCAATTTATGAAATCAGTTGTTTACTTCTTAAGTAAAGAATATATAATATATCAATCTTTAGGCATCATTAATGTGAAGTCTCAATAATATATCGATGAAGAACATTTAAAGAATATGCTTCAATGTATAGGAATCTCATAATTGTGACTCATTATAATTTTTTTGTAAGACATGTTAATTTCATGGACTTCACTTAATAAACTTATAACCTTTATAATTGATGTTTTTATTAATGAATGAAAACCGTTAATAATTCAATGTGAATGAAATAATTACATGTCTGAAACTAAACTTTAGTCAATTTCAATTGACTGCGGGACTCATTCTAACAATAGATATTAACAAGCATCAAACACAAAAACCCATATGATAAAACAAAAGCTTGACAAGGTAATATTAAAACTGTCAAGTTTAGCTAATATAACCATCAAATCAAGAAAAGTACATTAACTAAGTTGGATCATTAAACGTAGCAATTTCAATTTTTCCATTACATTTTAAGAAGGAAGAAGAACCAATGCCCGACGTCCACAGCTTTTGCATTAGTGGTTAGATCATAAAAACTTTAGTTTGACAAAGAAAGGCCCCGTTACTGCACCTTGTAATGAATTGGTCTTATCATTGTATGTGTTGCTGCCCCTGACCCTTGAAGAAAGCTTTGCTATTATTTAACTTTATTGTTGGCCTGTCACGTTTCAAACATTGTATAATTTGTAAGACTTTGAGGGATGAACAGCACCATTGTTTTGTTTTTAACTTTTGATATTAATGAGAACTAACGTTCTCATAACATAATTTGACAGTCCATCCTTATATTTATCATTTAATTTTTTTACAATATGGTTTTTTTAATAAGATTTGGTTCATTTTGTATTGTATTTGTTTTCACAATCATTTATCACATAAGTTTCCTTCTAGGATTCACACATTGACATGATGGTTACAGAGCATGTATAGATTCTTTAGCATTTTGAAGTTAAGCTATTATTATAAGATTAATAACTCGCAAAGGTTATTTACTAGACCAATCAAGCAAAGAAGAGTTATGTATACATATAAATAATGAAAAAAATTTAGAATTTTAAGAGATTAAAAAATACTATAATACTTTAATAGTGATAACAAATTTAATTTTAAAAATTTTACAAGATCAATCCTGAATTTTAAAATTAAATGTGGTACTATGCAAATCTATTTTACTATACCGAGGTAACACTAATCAACAAGTTTGGTGCTGTGGTGGTTCTTAATTAGAATGTGATGGAAAATGGTTTTTATTTCCTAAATTACTATTATGATTTAAAATTGGCACATAATACCTTAAAAATCATTAAATTATTTTTAAAAATAAAATAAAATTATTTTTTATTATATTCAATCAAATTCTTTTATTTTTATTTTAAATTAAATAAATTTTTATAATTAACTTTTATTAATTAAAATGACACTATAATTTTATGTTATATAGTGTTAATATATTATAATGAATAGTAACGTGATATGTCGATATGATATGATGATATAATTATATGATATTTTTACTTTTCAAATCAATATTATATGATATAACAAAAACATAAACGTTATTTTAATTAATAATAATTAATTCATCATTAATTATAAATATATATTTGATATAAAATAAAAATATAATGATTTGATTAAATGTAATAAAAAATAAAAATAAAATTTTTTTAAATAATTTAAAGATTTTTTAGAAACATTATACCTTTAAAATTCAATTAGATTTAACATGCACATCTCAATTGATTAATATTGTAATACAATCAATCTTAAAAATAAAATCATTCATAGCTTACCTGAGGATTGAAAATTTTAGTCAAAGTAGTTTAATATAATCTGTATATATATAGTAGTATATTAAACATGGTCATTGCTTTTGAATACGGATTAAGGACATGAAAGCTTGGAATGCAGACAAGTAAAAGAGTTTGCAAATGAAATAATTTCATACAAAAATAAAAGTGACTCTCATTAATAATGTACTTTATTTATTAAAGTCAAAACAAATTAGGCTTAATAGAAATTTGTAATTTCCCTTTCAAAATAAAAAACTAGAGATTCGTAAAATCAAACATGCCGCAAGGCAAACGCGCACGCTGGCTTTCTGGAAGTCATGCCTTTCGAACGCGTAATTGGCCCATTGCCTAAACTCCAATATCTCACTGTCCCGTCTCCAAGTTGCTGAAGGGATACAAAAGTCTACGAAAAGGCCAAAATCAACAGCTCAGTATTTCTTCACGAACGAAATTTCAACCAAACAGTCCCTAACTAAAAAAAAGGAAGAGGAGAAAAAGAATCCAATCTAATCTAACTTCACTCCCTGAAGACTCCTTCACTCCCATCGGATCCCGGAAAAGGGAAAAATAGATCTCTAAAAGAAAGAAAGAAAAAAAAGAAGAAACGCGTTTTTTAAGGGGGGGATGTTTGTTTTTGATCTGGAGTTGCAATGAAATGCAGCAGCCGAATCTGTTCCCGTTCGGCGGCTTTTTCGGGAATCCGTTTCTGTTGAATGGCGACGCTGGCGGTGACGGTGATGATTTAAACGACGGTGGATTTGAGAGCTCTAGGGTTTTCTTCTTGCTCCCGTTTTTGTTATTTCAAGGAGGTGGAATGGATTTGTCCAAGGTTGGGGAAAAAATCCTCAGCTCTGTACGGTCCGCCAGGTCGCTTGGTCTCTTGCCTTCTGTTTCTTCTTCTGATCGCCCCGAGGTAAATAATGTAGCTCGACGTTAACTTAATCTTTGATCATTTTGATTATCGAGTCTTTATTGAAGTTTAATCCACTGCATTTGATCAGTTTTTAGAATTTTGATAGCTATAACTTAGTGTTACTTTAATGAAGTTTCATTAGATTTGATTAGAAGTAAAATTAGTTCAGTTTCTGGATTTACAAGAACTGCGGCCGTTTTAAACGACTATGGCTTTGTTTGGTTGTTACTTTTGCTACTTGTTTTTGCTTCCTCAAGCATATGCAATAAAGAAAAAGCAAACGCTAGAAAGAAAAACCAATTACTGATGAAAATGGAACATATGACTAAAATCCAACACCGAATTCTAATATAATAGTTCAATATAAAAGTAAAATCATGCATGTTCTTCTTGAAGAAGATACTTTTTTAATTTTTAATTCTTCAAAAATATAGTTTGCTTTTTATATCTCAGTGTGTGATTTGCTCTTTGTTTCGGGAGGCAAAGAGTAATTAGCAAAAGTAATTACCAAATGGTCTCCTAGGAAAACAAATCAGTGGATGGAACTTAGGAAAGATTTTTATGTTTATTGAGCTAAAAGTTTACTGGTTTTGTGGTTTATACGGTAGTCATGGTCATAGGATGTTAGTGGATACTTCTTGTCTGGAACTACAGCTCAGTTCTTCTGTAGCCACGCTCTGTATGGTTTCCTTTGAATACATTAAACTCCAATGAGTGATGAATTTTGAAATTTGGATTCATATGTTCTTAATTATCTTATACAGGTTCCAGCTCGAGCTGCAGCAGCAGCTGCTGTTGCTCGTGCTCTTGCAGGATTGCCACCTCATCAGAGATATAGTCTTCCATCAAGTTCCGAAGAACTGCGGTCAATCTATGGAAGTAGACCTCAGAGTCAAGTAGTGGAGGAGCTAGAGGAAGCTTTCTATGAAGAGGTGCTTTGTGGATATTTATGCATTAGTCGAATACACATATAAATTTTAATTTGGGAACTGTTGTTTATAGTACAATGCAAAATCAGTGAAGTTATATTTATAATTGCAACTTCTTTAGTTATCTAAATAACAAAACTGAACATAAAGGGGTTATTATGATTGCTATTTTTGTTGTTTTAACCTCTTTTCATTTTGATATATCTTTATTGCTCTCTTTCTTCTTCATCACTCCCTTTCTTCAATCCATAGTAATCATTTGCGAAAGTATATGTGGCAAACATATAAGCTGCAAGGACATGAGAAGGAACTGTTATGTTATGGCCTGCAAGCTGTTTCTTGTTCAGTATAAGATTTT
>NW_018397257.1:8874901-8963150 GCF_002168275.2 Theobroma umbraticum
CAAGTATAATTCATTGGAATTTGGAAGGATACAAGAGTAGTGCCTAAAGGAAAGAAGTGAATGCCTAGTTTCTATAATTTTTTCTCTTGTTTTTTTGGATTATAATGAAGTATGATAATTTTGTATATGTTTCTTCAATCTGTTTCCCTCTATTTATATGTTGATGCTAAATATGGTGTTATTGTATTAAAGAAGTCCACCTATGGCAGGATTTTGATCCAATAAAACACATTCTGGAGCATATTCCTTCTGACGAAAATGAACTAGAATATTTTGAGAAACAGGTATTATTTTGATTTAGTTTTTTTCTTTTTGAAGTAAACTATTTCTTACTCTACTAATGTTGTCTGGATTCACTGATTAGACTGTCAAAAAAGATGAAAAGAATGAGTCAGTTCTGTTGTATGTCTTCTCCATTGGTGCACCTAAATATTTATGTTGTGTGCGTTTTAGAATTTAATCTTTATATTACCTTTCTTGGTGATTTTGATCCCAACAATATTGGCCAACTACTGTACACTACAATGTTTAGATCACCCAAGTTTTTTGTTTTAATTCTGAGAAAAGGTTTCATCATTTTTCCTATTGATTCGTATTTGTTAAGTGCATATTATAAGTAGTGCATATAATATTGGTTTGCTGACTCTATTCATGAATGGTTTAACTTGTTTGTTGTCCATGAACTGTTGTTTGGTCACTATTATGGGTGACACACTAATAACTGATTTGTATTTGGGAATATGATCATGACGTGTCATAATAACATAAGGTGTTGCCTGAGTTATCACTGGGCTGATTTTTGGGGTTCTGCGAATTGCCTGAAGTCAAGTAAGCAATTGTGGAGCTAAGATCCTAGGGTGTACGTTATACCGGTGAGCTAAACATGTTCAAGGTTTCATCCTTGTCATGTGTGCATAACCGTTTCTTTCCTATCTTTGGTTTCACTTTTCAAGCATTTAGAATCAAATACGTTGATTCTCTACAGGTTATAACAATGAGGAGGTATATTGTTGTTTATGGCTTTGATGATATTTATGCTACTATTGGTTACTTTTATGCATGTCAGCCTTTTAATTGATGCATTTTGGTGAGAACATTTATAAAATCCTATGTCATGTGTTAAATATGGGTAATTAATTTCACCTTTTTTGGGTATGACCTAATTAGTTGTTAAATTAAGATTTTTCAGAAATGTTAGAGAGGGAGGTTATATGTTCTGTTCCATTGTTTGTGAGATGGTGCCTGTTTTCTGGGAGTTCTTAACGGATTGGCATCAGACAGTTTTGTTCTTTTCTGGAATTTTCAGTTTGATGATATATTTAGCAATGAATCTTCATCTCTTTTGTAGGCCACTCTTAGATTAGTGCAACTGGATAGAGTAGCAGAATGTTTATCCCGTCATGTCATGGAGCATCATGAAGTAATGGGTAAGTTTTCTAATGAGATCTCTCATGTTTGCTTTGCAATTCCAAGGATGTAACTTCTGTTTGCACGTCATTTTTCTATATTGTATTGATATACAAATTGTTGCTCATCTCTAAATGGTTGAAATGAAAAGCATTTTTTTTGCATCTCTGAAGGAGGTGTCGGCATGTGATATCTTGACTATCAATCATTAGAGTCTAGGGAATTCTTTCCTCCTTAATCTTTATGTACCAGAAAATATATATAATATGTATGTATATATTTGTGTGTGTGTGTGTGTGTATGTTAAATTGGTCCCATGACACTAATTATTCATTGAAGATGGAAATATTAGCTCGATTATTACTAAGTTGATTAACTTCGCATGGTGTGTTTAGTTTTGGTTTCATTGATGCCTGTGTCATTTCTGTGGGGTTATGCAGAACGTGTTAAGATTTGATTGTCTGTCGCTTTCTTTCTTTAATTAAGGTGACAACCTTTTAATTTAATTATTTCCTTGGAGGATGGGCTGGCAGTGTTTAAGCTTTTTTATTCGAACTTTAATTTTAGCTGTTGTGTGTACTATGGTCAATAAAAGTTCAGAATTCATTTTGTCTTCCTTTAAGTGAGGTTTTGATACTTGCTTTTGGCCAGTGAAGGGGATGAATTTGGTCAGGGAATTGGAGATAGACTTGAAGGTTGCAAATGTCATCTGCATGGTAAGCATTTTCATTGTGATGAAGTTTTATGTGTAATTGTTAAGGAACCTCATCTCGAGAAAATGTCAGCTCATCGTTACTGTTCTTTGTTTTCCCAGTACCTGGTGATTCTGTTAACTACAGTAGATAGTACCTGTACAGCTTTTGTGCTGCTACTCACTCTGTATCTCATTAGAGTTTGTTTATGGTGTTTGCAGAATGGAAGAAGGCATCTAACCTCATCAATAAATGAGGTTTCAAGGGACCTTGTTGTGAATACCGATTCTAAGAAGAAGCAAGCTCTTATGGTAAATCCTCCCTTATAGACATGTTAGCGATGCCTATCTTTGACTTTGACTATATTTTTCTTCCTTTTGGCTTTTTGGGAGAAAAGTAGAATATTTTCATATTCTTCATGTTTCTCATATAGGACTTGCTTCCAGTACTGGCTGAGCTTCTTCATGCACAGGACATGCAAGCGGCACTTGAATCGCTTGTTGAGGAAGGTAATTACTGCAAGGTGAGTTGACAACGTTGTGCCAGTAACATATGATATATATTATGTATGATTTTTTATTTCTTTCTTCCCCTCAATTTGCTTTATGAGTATTATTTTCTAGCTCTCTGAAAGAGTTGACTTAATGTAAGTTATTGCGCAGGCATTTCAAGTACTATCAGAGTATTTACAACTACTTGATAGTTTCTCAGAGCTCTCAGCAATACAAGAGATGAGCCGTGGTGTGGAGGTGAGCATTAAGTTTCTATTATTTAATTCTTATATAATTTGTACACAAAGGTGTTCTTTCTCTCTCTCTTGCTCTCTTAATTTCTTCTTCTTCTTCTTCTTCTTTTTTTTTTTTCAATTCTATTAAGAGCTTATGAAAGCTATGTGTTAAATCAGGGTGCTGCCTCTTTTTGCTCTTGAACCAAATTTTTGTTCATTCTTACTGCTTGCTCATCGTCAATTATTTTGGATTGCAAGCACTGGTGAAAACTTTCTTTTCACTATTTTAAATATTAATGCAGGTTTGGCTAGGCAGAACTCTTCAAAAGCTGGATTCGCTCTTGTTAGGAGTGTGCCAAGAGTTTAAAGAAGAAGGCTATTTAACTGTCAGTGTTTTTATTCTCTTCCTTAATTGGGATCATATCCTTGGTTTTGTTAAATGGTGCATGCATGAATTTGTTGATTTCAACTTTTTAGATGATTTATGCATCACTTTTGTTATAAAGTTAGTTTTGTCAAAAGATTTTATTTGTCTGAAGTGTATCAAAACATGCGGTAGCTGCCTGATGATGATTGACGAGTTCAATTTGTGGTTGATATGTTTGATCAAATTGATGATGTATCATTGTTTGCACCTTTCATTGCACGACTATGTTTCAGTTGTATGCACAGAGTGCTAGGGAGGCAGATCAAGAGATCTGGTAGATTCATGCTTGATTACTTTGAGTATGAGCGCTCTTATGGCTTTCTTTGTTTGAATATTGTTGTGGACTAGAGTAGATACTGCTTCCTCCTACTCCCCCTTTAGTTTTCAACTGGTCTGGTACTTGTTTTCTCTTTCTAGCAGCTTACTTAGCATGGAGGGTAATCCAAGTTTTTGTCAGTTCGTAAGTGCATCAAAACTCCTTTGCTTGATAGTTGTTGATGGAACTTGGATAATTTTTTGTCCCTAAGGGAGGTCAACATTATTTAGTTTACATTTCTTGAGAATCACATTATTTGATTGAAAATTAATGTTATATAGTTCTCATTGTAGTTGCTGAGCTAGTAATTGCCTATGGCAAATGTTTAACTTTACTCCAATTTAGAAAAGTTAAATTCTTATCTAGTGTTTCATTTTTTCTTTGCCATATTTTCCAACTCTCTCTCTCTTGTTTGGGTTGGTTTTATGGGCTGTCTTGCAATTAGCACAATTCTTCTCATTTCTGTGCACTTCATGATAGGGCTTATCAAGTTCGTTGACACTTTTCTCCTTTTATTGTGGGAATATTGCAAGTTAGAAGTTTATGAATATAATTGTTTATTATTTTAAGGTTAGTACGTTTGCAATGCTTCAGGTGGTTGATGCTTATGCTTTAATAGGAGATGTCTCTGGTCTTGCTGAAAAGATACAAAGTTTCTTCATGCAAGAAGTTATCTCAGAAACTCACTCTGTATTGAAGAGTATTGTGCATGAGGTACGCTGTAATACTAATATTCTGTAATACAGACTGTAGATTCTGGGGAAAATACATATTGCACCTCATAATTTTAATTTACAACTTAATTATGAGTAATATACTACGTACATACTCTGAACAAATTATTGTAATGTACATGCTGATAGGTATGTAGTGGCAATTCTAGATTTGAGGCCTTTTCCTATATAACATGTACTTATGCAGATGCATTGGCTGGGAAAGGCTAGTGGATCAAAAGGGTGTCTCTTCTATTTAATTATGTTGATACAAATCCAAATTTAGTGAATTGGATAATAACATTTAGGACTGTGGCTAATAAAAGAGTACATACATATATTAGCAGTCCATCAAAGGGAGAAGGAAACTTGAATACACATGGTTGACTGTTATGGACAGAAAACTGTAGATAAGAAAGAGAACTAATTATAAGTTTCTTGTTTGAGTCCTCCTCTGCTAGCTTCTGTTGAGCTTGTTTTCTGGTGATCTTGTCCTTGGCCTTCTTTTTGTCCTTTTTTACTTTTTGCAGCTCATGATGCTTATGTTTTTCACTGTTATATGATAGGACAACTTACTTAGATGATTGATTAACTTTTGCAGGATCAAGATGTACACATGCAAACTAGTAGGTATGCCTTTTAAACTTAATTGGTCTTTCTATCAACTATGAACCAGCACTTGATATTTTGCTATCATTTCTAACTTATGTTTTAATTTGACTCCAGACTTACCTACAGTGATCTATGCCTTCAGATACCTGAATCTAAGTTTAGGCAGTGTTTGTTAAGAACACTAGCTGTTCTGTTCAAATTGATGTGTTCATATCATGAAATCATGGGCTTTCAGCTGGAGAAGAAGGTGGACTTGATTCCTTATTGTTTATCATTTGTCTTGTATACAATATATTACGTGTTTATGTAAAATATTTATTGTTGTGTGCTAGTGATTATCGCTACTTAAAAATTCCAGTTGTCTCCAAGTTTTCTTTCCTGTGAAATTTATGTGGAATTTTTTTCACTTCTCAAGCTTTGGGAAATGTGGAAAAGAATATTAGTCAACCTTATCTGCCTAAAGTATTAAAGACCAAGACCAAGAAATATTTCTGCATTTTATTAATGTATATATGGGAGGGCTTAGTTAGTATCGGAGTTGGGCAAGTCATTGCTTAAACGCACATGGCTCTTCCCTTTTCATATAAGTTCTCTTTTTAAGCATCAGTTTGAATCTATTGTGTGGTATATAAGTGTGTCAATGTATGTGCATTCATATGAAATCTTCGTGGGTTCTGTGTTAATGCTATGGCTTTTTGTTTGTTCCTGTTTATGGGGCTCTAGTTCTTTTGATTTCTTCCATTTTGAAATGTTTTTATCTTTTTGCAGGTTTTAGAGTGTCCAACAACAAATGCCAAATTGATGGAAGGTAACATCTTTTGTAAATGCTGTGAAGGTTCAGCACATTGATTCAGTTTCTAAAATTCCTTGTGGTTCCTGATGGCTTAACTGCGCTTTCTCTCTCTGAATCTGTAGATGGAACACAATATTCATCTTCTGTAGAGGAGTCTGGAACAGCCACTTCCTCAGCTGATGCATCTGGAAGGACAGAATCTGGAAATGTAGAATCTCATGATCCAGTTTCTGAGAGTAGAAATGATGGTGGTGCAACATCAAGCAGTGGATCTCCATGGTATCAATTAAGGAAAGAAGCCATAGCTTTTGTTTCACAAACCCTTCAGAGGGGACGTAAGAATCTTTGGCAACTTACGACTAGCCGAGTATCAGTATTGCTTTCTTCCTCTGCTGCTTCTTCAACGAGCATTCATCAATTTTTGAAAAATTATGAAGATCTTAACACATTTATCCTGGCTGGGGAAGCCTTCTGTGGAGTTGAGGCAGTTGAATTCAGGCAGAAATTAAAGGGTGTTTGTGAAAATTATTTTGCAGCATTTCATCGGCAAAACATATCTGTAAGTTGGACTTCACCCTTCTTCTTCTTCATGGTAATTCTTGTTGTTGTTATGGGTATTGGAGGAGTACGGTTTTACAGTTCAGACTTTCTTTGGAGGCAGGGGGTGCCTACCAATAAGTTACAGCTAGTCATGGGCTTCATAGGTTCTTGTCTGCATGGTTTTAAGTATTACACAGATCATGTTCAATTCTTTCATAGATTGATTCCTTTAACAATCCTTTTATATCAGAAATTTCAAATTCTTTTAATCAGTAAATTACTAATAATTCTTGCATCGTTATCCTGTGATTCAAAATTTCATGGTGGGTAATCTTTGAATGATCTGTAATCAATATTATGGGCTCAACGGTTATGTGAATGTGATATATCTATAATTCCAGATTTTGGGCATCTCTTATATGCATTAATGTTTGTAGTTTACTGTTGATTTTGAATTTGTTTGCACCAATTTCCATGAATCTTTGAATAAAAAGAGAAACATGGAGTGCTGTTTTTGGGGGACAGATATCAATGCTTGCATGTTTATCTTCTTGCATATTATAATGCTGGATTTGTTTGTTGGCATAAATTTTTTGTCACAAATACTTTTCATGTTATGGTTTCAACAAATTTTGAAATTGTTACCATTTTAATTTCTGCGCTTTTATCATATTACCTTCTGTCCCATAATGCTAATGCAGTTGAAACAGAGCTGGGGCTTACTTTTTGTTTCATTTCCAGGCGCTTAAAATGGTTTTGGAGAAGGAAACCTGGCTTAGATTGCCACCAGAGACGGTACAAATAATTAGTTTTGCTGGGCTGGTAGGTGATGGAGCACCATTAATTGCTGCATCTGATGGTAAATCTTCTAATAGTAGGGTGCTTCACACTGACAAATCAGCAAACGCACTTGACATGGGTGCCAAGAAGAGTGGATTTTCTCCTTGGCTTAGAAATGGAAACCCATTTTTGCTAAAAGTAAGCAGCAGTCCAAAAGAAGCTCATAATTCCTCCCCACTTAATGGAGCAGCCTCTGGTGAATATGAGGGAAATGTTGATAATCGTCACGGTGATATTGGTTCTCCACATAATGGTGATGTAAATCATATAAATGGCTCCAATTCTATAGCAGAAGAAGAAAATGAGGATTTACTTGCTGATTTTATTGATGAGGATAGTCAACTCCCAAGTCGAATTTCAAAATCCAGCCTTTCAAAAAGTTACTCTTCTCATTGCAGTAATGATGAGTTTACAGCACAAACTGGATCATCTCTTTGTCTTCTAAGGTTAGAAGCTCTTTAGATGCTATATAGTTTAGAAAAGAAATTGATCTTTCTATTAAGAGATGCAGATGCATTGAGCTGTTTTTTTATTTTTACACATTAGGTCGATGGATAAGTATGCGAGGTTGATGCAGAAACTTGAAATAGTAAATGTTGAGTTTTTTAAGGTGTGTTTCTGGTTAAAGCTTTCTTTTCCTAAGCCGAACATCTTTAGCTGCGCAATACAATCTGAACACTGTTTTTTCTTTTTCCCTCTAAATTATTTTTCCTGATTCAGTACATTGTTGCAGGGCATATGCCAGTTATTTGAGATGTTTTTCTATTATATATTTGAAGCATTTGGTCAGCAAAACATGAGTTCAAGTGGAAAAGGTTCTACTGACTCTCTTACTTGTAAGTTAATTGCCTGTGAAAACGTGATGGAAATTCATTTTTCTATTATTATCTCTTTCCTTAAGGTCTTCGCTTCTCATTTATGCATTTTCATTTTATTTGTTTGTTATTTCTAGATCGGTTAAAGACATCTTTATCAAGAATAACACAAGATTGTGATCAGTGGATAAAAACTTCATCAGGATCCCTCTTATCTCCACTTTCACACACAGATGTGACACCTACTGTTCCTCAAAGTTCAAATTTTGGTCCTCCAGCAGGCACCTCCTTTGGTCTAAAGGTATAAAGTAAATTTCTTTTTGAGGTATTTATTGAGTGATAGGAATATCATAATCTGTTTTTTCTCCAAGTTATTTTTCTTCTCCTGGATTGGATGGGGAAAGTTGTTCATTATAAGCAGATTCTCTTGTTCTCCTATCACACTCTCCAATTTTTTTGGTAGTTATATTTTGCAATGTGATCATACCTAAAAGAACAAAAAAGAATTTAGATTGTTTCTGCTGATGCAACAGTATTGATAAAAATGCTGTGCACTGACTCAACAACGGGAATCTATATTAAATGCATATTTGGTTTCTTGATAACTTCAAAATAAGGTTGCTTTCTCTGGATTTTGTTTTCAAGACTGGAATGAAGCATTTGGTAATTTATGTGCCAATCAATAACTGGATGCTTATGTTGCAGGAAAGATGTGCAGGTGCTGATACTGTAGCCCTGGTTGCTCGGATATTGCATAGATCTAGAACTCATCTCCAATCATTGCTGCTGAAGAGTAATACAGCTGTAGTTGAAGATTTCTTTGTGCACCTGGTATGTTTCTCATGTTCAATCATCTGGGTTAAGATAATTTAGAAACTGAAACTTAACTGATTAATTTTGAGTGATATGTCTGAATAAGACCAGAAAAGTTATTAATTAACACTATAGGACAACTGCTAATCCATATTTACTGGAACTAAAAAATGCTAGTAATAATAATGCTTAATCTCTTTTCTCCCACAAAGGATGTCTTGATTACTGTTTCGAGATATTTCAAATATATGTGTATTATTAAATAAATGGTCAAAGCAGTAAGTTGTAAAGATTTTAGCTCAACCTTTCATTTTAAAAGCATGTTTATTAATACTTTGTGGATCTATACAAGGATAGGGGTAATTCCACTGAATCTTCTAAGTGAGTTTGTGAGGTCAGAATTAGAGTATTTGTAAGCTGGAGGGGTTATGAGTTTAAAATTTTTAATCATTTTTCCTTATTCTTGCACTATGTTCCGTCCAAACAAGTCAAAATGCTGGTCATGGTCAGTGAACCAGCCACAAAAATGGAAATAAATATCATTTGATTGTTAAAGAGCAAAGGGCTAATAAAAAAAATTAAAATTATCATACAAACAGGTATATGCTTACCAAGATAACTGATCCAAATAGCAGACAGAGAAACTAAATGCCAATTAAGAGCTAAAGGATGCAAAGCATGATAAATTGGGAAATTTGATTTCCCATTTTATTGATTTATTAATTTGGTACATTGAACTTTTTTTCACATCTAGAACACATCATAACACATTCAAGCGTATAGTTTGTACGTTATACTAAATTTGACCAACTCATTTTTTGGAACATGTATGATGGAAATCCATGAATAATAGATCTAACCAATTGAGCTAGGTTGCTTGAACAATTAGTTGCGGAATCAGTTATTTATGAAGAAAAAGGTTCTTTAAAGGCCATTGACACTATACTTTCAAAAAAAAAAAAAGGCGATTGACACTATATTGTGCTAGATTAGTATGATGGCTGTATTGAATTACTCTTTATGTAATTTATGATTTAGTTTAAGATTTTTATTTTTTGATCTGTGTAACATGTGGACAAACAGGCACCAAGGGGGGCCAACCAATGTACAAAGCTAGTTTTTTTCTAACTTGCATATTAAACAAAATTTATAGCATCAGTTACTTTCATTAATTGTTGCCTATTAACCCTAAACTTATGTGTATAAATCACTTGTCCAAGAGCTTTGATGAGGGTAGCTCTTCCCCCTAAAAGGCCCTACTATTGCTTTCCCTCCACCGAAGCCAAAAAGTAGATGGACCAAATCTATCACCTTTCTACTATCTGTACAAGCATGTATACCTCTTCAAGCCCTCACTCCTCCAGCCTAAGTGATTCCCAGCATAGCATAAGTTAAGCTGCTCTTGCACGAGGAACAACCACATGTTTAAGCTCTCTCTCTGACGCACAGATTTTGCTTTTACCTGCTTAATATAGAACATGTTTTTCCTCATTAAGTTTATCTTTGTCTGTTTAATATATAATTAATAAAATTCATTATTAGTTTCTCAAATTAGTATGCTTTTGTCTTATCCATATATCTTATTATATATAGTTAAATTTTACAATTTTTGATAAAACGATATGAAGTTTACTTGGTTATTGCCAGGTGGATTCTGTGCCGGATCTAACAGAGCACATACATAGGACAACCACAAGAATTCTGCTTCACATTAACGGGTAAGATCATTAAAATAATTGGAATTCTGTTTAGTTATTATTGTTGCTTATGCTAATTGCTTTTTGCTCTTAGACACAAAAAACGAAGAGTGCATATGGATACAAAAGCAAAAAAACTGTTTTTAAAGGATTACATATTGAAAATTTGACTTTCATGAATGACAAATACCATAATTTCAGTTGTATACAAAATTATTATGATTGAATCAGTGATAATCTTTTTGACATTTGTGTATATTTATCTATGATTTTGCTTTTGCTTTGTGGCAAAAATAAAGGAAACAAAATGCAAGCAAAAGCAAGGTGCAAAAGAAATAATCGTTTGTTCCTTATGTGTCTAAAAGTTGATATTAATGTGTTCGTGTGTGTGTATAGCCTTGTAAATGCTAGGACTGAATTTTTTGGATTGTTTTCTTCACTCAACCTTGTTGTGAGCCAAATTGTTGCAACAGGTTTTGCAGCTGAAAAATTCCATCCTAATTTATTGAACTAATGAAGAAAAATAATCTGATGTAAAAAAGGCAAATGTTAATGAAAGAGTTGGAAATAGTTCTCTAAGAGCTTGAAAATGGTGAGTTGTGGGAATGGAAGGAGAGTAAGCACAAATGTCATGCCAGGCCATTATATTTTCAAAGTAGGCTAAAGACATTTGGCCCACCATACTTATTAATTTTGATGATTGGATAGAGGGTGAGGTTATCTGTCAGAAAATTCATCAAGTTATTATTCATGCTGAGATTTGCAGTCTCTGGTTGACTTGGGTTAAGATGATAGAATTCAGTTTTACATGCCAAGCCCAATTAAAGTTCTATTATGTGGCGAGATTTTGGTTTTTACAACTAGCCAAGCCAATCCCTGGGCCCTTTTCCTCTTTTCCCGTTTCCTCTGCAGTTAAATCATTGGCAATGGCAATGAAAACCTGTAGAAAAGGTGTGATAATAATTAATTTCTTTGCTCTACTATTGGCTCGCCAAATGCAAAAATATAGTTTCTATCATGCCATAGATTTTCCTTAGCCATAAGCAAAATCTATTTTTTAGCTGCTTGGAAATTTTGATATTCTTAGATGAAATTTTTCAGTGAAACATTTGGTAATATGTACGGGCTGGTCGGGTAGATTGCTGCTAGTTTTAGGAAGTGCTGTTCTCTTAGCAGTTCTCCTAACAAGATCAGAAATTTTGACAGGTATGTTGATCGGATTGCTAATGCGAAATGGGAACTGAAAGAGCTTGGGATGGAGCACAATGGGTTTGTTCTCTTGGGATCATCCTCTTTCTTTACAAGTCATTGCTTAAATAGATCCATGACCACCATTTGACAATTCTCTGACATGAGCTATTTAATGAATAGGTATGTGGATTTATTGTTGGGAGAATTTAAGCACTACAAAACAAGGCTTGCTCATGGGGGAATTCACAAGGAGGTAACATGACCACCATCCTGTTAAATTTAGCAAAATAAGAGAACTAATGAATATAACATTGTTAACCCAGAGTTTGCTTTTCGTTGACACTTAATGAACTGCTCATGGAGTAATCATTCACGTTGGAAGCAAGCAAGTTTCCTTAGTAGTTTAAAATATAACTGGGGTACTGTTAAGCAGATTGATTTGCTAATGAAGTTAAAAGACCATTACAAACATTAAGAAGGAAGAAAGAGAAGGAAACAATATAACCAGATTGGATTGTAGTAATTGTGACATGAAGTCTATAATAGAAGGTTAATTCGCTTTAGATATGGTCATCATTTGTGGAACATAAAGGTAATCAGATGTGAAGTCAGCATCTTATTTATACAAAGATTCAAAGGATTGCTGGTTTAATGTTATTGTTCACGTGTGCATGTTATTATGACGTCTTTGCTTTTTGTTGAAGAACAAATACGGAAATTATAAAAATGTGAAATGATTTACTCTAAGCCATGTTTTTGTGTTGATTTAGGTTCAAGACCTTCTCTTGGACTATGGACTTGAAATTGTTGCAGAAACTCTTATTGAAGGTCTATCACGGGTGAAGAGATGTACTGATGAAGGACGAGCTCTTATGTCATTAGACCTTCAGGTGATTGTTTGGAGTTTGGCAAGAGTTCTCTATTACGTATTTTCCTGGTTGTCTTGCATGTTTATCTATTTTAGCAACTGAACTCTTTTTATTTTTCGTTTTAGGTTTTAATCAATGGCCTACAACACTTTGTCTCCATAAATGTGAAGCCAAAGTTGCAGATTGTTGAAGCTTTCATCAAGGTAACTGCATTATTGACATGGTCATATTCAGAACCTGATGCAGAAATAGACTCTTCAGTGATTTAGAAATGTCTATGGAGGGTTAAGTTCAGTTATAACTAATTGCATTGTCTATGTTTGCTCTTACAGGCATATTATCTCCCAGAAACTGAATATGTACACTGGGCACGTGCTCATCCTGTAAGAAAGTGTTCTGTGTGCTACACCAAAAAGATGGATGCTTTCATTCATACTTTTGTGCTTTTACTTGTCTTAGAAACCTGAAAATACTTTTGCGTTGCAGGAATACAGCAAGAATCAAATTTTGGGGTTGATAAACCTTGTTGCTACAATGAAAGGCTGGAAAAGAAAAACCAGGTTGGAAGTGCTAGAAAAGATTGAGTGAGCGCAGGTACGTAGCCTCGAAATTACAATGTAAAGTTTCACACCGATAATTTTTTTGTTCTTGGTAACGAATGGTGTATATCCAATAGTTTTCTTGATCCCCTTTCATTAAATTTGAGTGCAATTGAGGTTGTATATCTTCACATATCTCCGTTTACAATACATGTGCTTCCCTCAAAGGAAATATCTATTGTAATGTTAAAGTACACATGATGTTAAATAATCAGTTTATTTTAAATTAGTGAAGTTGGAGTTCTATGCTTTCTAACGCATGGGCACACTCTTCACCCTGAAGTGATAAAACAGAGATATTAGATCTACTACTCACCCTAAAAATGTCATGCTGATATAGTAATATTTTCTTTGAACGTTAAGGACCAGCATAGTTGTGGACTATTTTTCAGTGCCCATCACCCTCAGATGTAGAGACGTCAGACAAGCCATCAATCTGTTTTATAATGGGGGCTTTTTTTTAAAAAAAAAAAATTGAACTTGTTTATTCTTCCAAAATGCAATGCCATGGGAATGGGGTAAACGTTTGATTGGCCGACACTGTCTGACGTCTAGTGTTTCACCATTGGACCCATGACTTCACTTTTATATCGACGTTCAGTTACCATTTACGCACGTGAAGCTGCATCTCAATCCACATACCATTACGTATTTGCTGGGTGGGACAATGATTTTTTTATTTTTCTGAAAAGGAAAAAAAAAGGGGGATAATCCTCTTAATTACTTTAATAGTTTAAAGACATTTTTAGATGCAGATACACTCTTATACTAACAGGATCATTAAAGGAGAAACGAAAAGCATCAAAGTGGTTTTGATTTGGATATAAGCGAGGATGTGGGTCAGGCAAAATAATTGGTAACACAAATATATATATATATATATATATAAAGAATAAAGACAATATTCGATTCTTAAACATGATCATATACTAGCTGGTGCATCGGTGGTCCACCATGTGCAATCCAAACCATCACCTTAATTAGGCTTAATTTCCTATAGAATTTATTAATTTCTCTAATTACTCACATTCTTTTTTGCTTGTCTACAATCTGCGGATCGCAATCGCATATGTGAGATGTATAGACTGAGAAGATGCATTCCAAAATGTGAGCTAAGTCCAAGTAACTAACTTGGTGTTGTTCCATTACCCTGCCAATTCTATAATGTAGGAGCATTTACTCCTTTAGCAGTAGCTTACGAGTGCCAGAAAGAAATAGTGTAACACTGTAGTACTCTCTGCCGTAACATAAGAAGGCGTGGGCTACAGTAAATGAAGTGTTGGGCTGTTGGGTTTGGATAGATTGCGTGCAGAATGTATAGTTTTTGTTTGTTTGTTTGTTTGTTTGTTTGTTTTCTGCACTGAAGAAAAAGACATCTGAGAGTTTTCCCCTGCTGGAAGTCTTAGAAAACAGCTCCCTGCCCGGTTGTGACCTTTCTTTTTCTCTTGGAATTTGGGGTATATGTATATCTTAGGAACCAATGATCACTTCCCAGTCCATGAATTTACTCAGTCAAAATCCAAGAAAAGGAAATTTATGGACCCTGTATTAACACACAATGGAACACATGTCCGAATTTCTTTGGGTCAACTACGAAATATGGCAGGGGATGGTTGTTTTCACTTTAACTTATAGAGAAATTGCTTCAGGATTGTTTCATTTCGGTCTCGAAATCAAAGACTCTGAAACTACTATGCTAGAAACGCCTATTCTGTAAATCTTGGATATCAGCTTTTGTTCTGTGACTTATGTTTTTTGTTTCTTTTTTCTTTATTAATTTGCAATGGTCAAACAAATTAATCAATCACTTATTGTATTTTCTCCATTTTTTTTCCCACTGTGATCGTAATAAATTACAACTTGGAGAAGCTTTCCAATTCACCAATCTTGAATCATCTACCCTCTGTAGTAATTGCTTATCGTGTAGTCTCAGCTTCTGACAATTTCTGAAGACAAGCAATCCTCTGTTTCCTTGTTGTTTGTTTGTTGAAATGTCAACAAATAACATCAAATCTTCTTTTTTTCCCTACTTAAGAAGCTTCTGCAGCTGGAGACTGTGTGATTGCACCTGCCATGTTTAATGATACACAGGGCTGCTCCACAGGTACCTGCATCTCATAATAATAGCCATATAAAAATGTCAATAAAAATAGCGATGTATTGCCCTACATTATGTACTAGAAAGAAAAACATGAAAGAAATATATAAATTTTTCTTTTCTTTTTTTGGGTTTTTGTGTATAACAGGAGCCGACCAGCCACAGTTCTTACACGTCAGAATTTTCAGTTAGGTATGACTTTTGATTGACTGACAGTGTAACACTGTCTCTCACCATTATTGCATTGACTTTAATATTTCATATATTTATATATATTTGACATTCGGCAGCTATTACGATCATAATAAGTTCGATTATCAGGTGTTTATAAACATTGATTAAGTATAATTAAAATGTTACTTTAGGAAAGATTTTTACATTTAGTGCATTATTTTTACCAAATTCAGAAAGATAAAAAATGCATTAATGTTGATTAACATTACCTTAACGAGTACCACAATTCCTTGATTAACATTTTCCTTTAATAATGAAAGCAGCAACATATAGAGCTGTCAGAACAGCTGTTACTATATATATAGTATGATGATTCTTCTGTTTTTGGATAATGATGGTGGTTTTATCATAATTGATGGGGTGATGGTGATGATAATTATTGATGATGGAGACATGACAATCATAGTATTTCTTGAGAGTGGAAAGATGGAAAATAGTTTATGACTTACAAAGTGTCCTGCCCCAAGAATCCAGTAAAACTGCAGATTTTTGTATGATTTGAGGAAGCCTTTTGTACCTTGATCGCCCTTACAATACAGAGGAGTTCTTTCCTTGCTTAGAAAATCCTGGAGTCCTTCCCACCTGAAATATATGAAATTAAATATAATTTGATAAAATGCATGAAATGAGTTTTCTCGGTTAAGCACATAAAAAATGATAAGACAAGAGAGAGGAAAGAGTCTTTACTTGAGCTTATCAACCCAGGCTTCAGTCCCCTTTGTTGCACAAATCACATCAAGCTGCAATAACCCCGTCCAACTCAATTGCATCATTAATTGTGTAAGTTTCATTCAGGGAGAAAAAACATAGTAAAATCTGGCTCATAATTCAGTTATTGTTAGGAATAATTTTGGTGGCATTGGGCTCCATAGCTTAAGCATATGGCATTCAACTTAGGCCAGTATGGGTACAAAACTTTGTTTACAGTAACTCGGAATTTGGGAGAACTGAGAAGTCTTACTTGCCCATTGTATACAGTGACATTGACTCCTTTGGCAAGAAGCTCATCAACCTGACAAAAGTAAACAAACAAATCTATGAGAATCATCATTATTGAAATGAGTAGGGAAACCTGGCTCTAGACAACAAGAAAGAAGAATACAAAACAGATTGTGAAAAGTATATTGCATAACATCATGAATGAATTCAAAAATGTTGACCCAAAATCGAAGAAAGTTCTTTAACTGTATTCGCCTTTGGGAATGGGTACAAGTACAATGTTTTTTACCTCAGCAATCCTTGGCTTCATAAAATCACCTGCCATACGTGAGAAAACATAATCTGACTGCCCTCCCCATCTGTTAACAACGTAAAAAAAAAAAAATTGTACTTTTGATCAAAATTTCAAAGAGTAATTTAGCAGAGATTATATTTCAGAAGCTGAGGAATTCAACATACGAGACATTAGCTGGGATGATCTTAAGCTTTTTCTTAATGACACCATTCATCAAACTATCAAGATCACCCCCATCATTGCCTGGAGAAACCCGCAAGGAACTCAGATATCTTGAATATTTCTTCAGATATCTTGAGTATCTTTTAAGTGCAAAAATCCCATTAGAGACAGCAGAAGTGGATAAAGCTAGGGGGCCTGTTCCTGAATCCAGAAGAAAATTGTAGAAATCCTGCAAATTCACTCAAAAACTCTCAGGCTAATGAGAAAGATATATGATAAATTGGAGGCTACCAAAAGAAGAAAATAGAAAAAGAGAGTGAAATACTATACCACTGAATTGCTGTTTTTGCTAATTACTGACTCAAGTTGACTCCATGTATTTGTTGCTTCCTCATATTGACCATCTTTGAGTTGCTGCCTTATCTCCTCGGCTAGACTGATATTCCAAATGGGATTTTATCAGGTAACATGTACAGTTAATTACAACATAAATGCCTTGGAACTATTTTATCGACATTTATTTCTTGCTGAAGAGGAAAACTAAATGTAGACCTGTTTGATTTCTCCAGTCCATTGTTATCTAGCCGTGAAACATCCTTAAGAAGAGGCCCCCATGAAAACTGTAGCATCCAGATTGACAAAAGGGAAAGTGAAAATCTTTAGATAAAACCTGTGCGGGCATTCTGTTCTGCAAATTCCAAATCAAAATCCATTGCCAAGTCAAATTCACTGGGAGATTAACAATCGAATAAAGCCACTTACCACAAAATCCTCTGGTGAGATCCAACTATTTCCCAAGGCAACTCCTACATATCAGAATTCAGTTCAAAATCTTCAAAATTCACACCAAACATAAAACAGACTATGTCCTCTCAAGCTTTTTGAAGATGAATGTTTGGATAAATTAATGTTATTGGAAGGTCGTTTACCTCCAAGTTTTAGCTTCAATTTTCCAGCTTCAATGGCTTTTAGAATTGATAATCCAGCAGTGACAGCAAATTTTCCTCCATAAGACTCTGCCACAATGTACAGGGGACTCTTTTGGAGGCTTTCATTTCTATTAAACAATTCAATCAGCAAAGTAGTTAAATCGGTTGCTGCATCATCATCAGTTTTCACAAACAACTTTGTGTCCTCCACAAAGCTGTATCCTGTTCCAACAGGGTTGTCCTGTATCACATCAAATACATTAATTTCCATTAAAACTCGAAAAGTTAAATCCCCATTTTTCTGGTACTGATATTAATCAGAGACTTGAATCATGGCTAACTAACCACAAACAAAAGATCAGCCTTTTTTAGCCAAGTAGAGTTCCTTGGCTTCAGGTTGGTGTCTAATGGCCCAATCTCCTCAAAGTTTCCAATTCCAACTCCTGAGGCACCCTGTATTGTGAAGAAAACAAATATGCAAACAGTTTCAAAATTGAAGCAGAACAGAAATCTAGTCAGATACAAATGAAACATGAAAAAGGAAATTCAAAGTGTACTCTCCTTTGCTCATCAATTCACTTTATACTTAAATGTTTTTGTTTTCACATTTCATGTTATAACAGATTCATATAGAAAACTTACAGGTCCACCCTGTAGCCATAGAATGATTGGCCATGGCTTGGAGGGCTGTTCAACTCTATAAGGACTCTTATAAAGCCACCAAAACATGTGTGCTTCTATAACACAAATCAAAAAACAGAAGAAAAAAAAGCCCAAGATCAGGATCATTCACATTAAACTATTGGACTTAACAAAAACACAAAAATGAATGAGAATTGTACAAATTATGAAGCTATTGTTTGTTTTTTCTTACTTGGTCTGACTTCAACATAACCCCATTCTTCTGATCCACCTCGGGATTTGACAGCTCTGGCTGTTCCTCCATGAAACAGAGAAAAAGAGAAGAAAACCAGGAGACAAAGAACATAGAATTTTTCCATTTGAAAGGAAAAATGAAAACGCAAAAAGTTCTCCAGATACCCACTTCAGAGTCCACAGCTTTGAAGCAAACACGCGCGGTAAATGAGGCTCTATATATACTATGACTAGGTGATGGGATATAAACTTCTTGCTTCTGCCTGCTACAGAATAAAAACAATATGACTATGCGATACCTTCAAAGGCTGCTGTTTTTTTGTTATCCAATAACTTGACTAATTTGAATTCTAAAATTTAGTTTAATCTGCAGGCCATGACTTATCTCTAAATACTTAAATGATAACATAAAACGAATTTAAATTTTAAAACTTTTTTTTTAAATATTTTTGCAATAAAGAAAGTGTATCTATGACTCCTATTTTGTTAGTAGAGTTACATATATATATATAATTATATATAATGACTACTAAGATTAGAACCGGGTGAAGGTAAGCAATTCAAGAAATGAGTGAAAAGGACATAAAACAATGTAGCAATAAGCCAATCATCACATGGTGGAGAAAGCCTGTTTCTGCAATACATTTGGAGGGGATTTTTTCCCTTTTACTTAAAGAAAAAGTACATTATCTATGAAGGAATACATTAAAGAAGGGATGGCGCTATAAATGAATGTATGTGGCAGTGGAGATATTGCGTGCAAGAAGGTAGCTGGCTATGTTCCTGTTGTTCTGCTGTAAAGAAAAAGACGTCTGAGAGTTTTTCTCCTTCAGAGGAAAATGACTCTTTATTTATCCTTCTGTTCTTTTCATCTCTGCCTCTTTTGTAGGGGATTTGGGATAACATTATTTGGAGCCAATCGAAGAAATGCCCTTCCTTCACTGAGAATCCTGATCCCATAAGAATTTTCAAATTGTCATAGTATTTTAATTATAGGCCAACAGGTTGTAATGCATACGACATAATCTAACCCTTTTTGGGGTCCACTTTTGGTCTTGACATTGCCTAATCTAGCTGTAAACTATGCGGTTTTGGCTGGAGATTTTGACAAGTTGCTCTCAAATTTTGTTGTCTTTTTGGATTAATTTACATTTGGAGATGGACTGAACAAAGTTTGGCAAAGCAAGAACCTGGTTTTCGTTAGATTATGTTGCTTTGCCAAACTTTGTTCAGTCCATCTCCAAATGTAAATTTTGGGTGTAATGCTTGTTTTGACTCAAAAAAAAATCTAACGTGTTCCTTTCTCAATCAACTTGAATAGAATAGGCTTTGGTTGGGGAATTATTTAATGACTGAATATCTTGATGGGGTAATTGAGGTTCCATGCATCTGTTGAAAGAAACAAAACTCTCGGCCTTCGAGGAAATAATAGAGATTATTTTGCTGATCTTGACTTGTATTAATCGCAAGGAAGAATCAATGGCCATCGGTTTTAATCCCTTTTACAGCTTGATTTCTGATTAGATCAAAAAAAGATAAGAAAAAGAGAAGATCATGGCTTGCACAATAACCATTGTAGCCGTAAGCTTACAAATCACTGCTCGAAAAGTAGGGGAGATTGACATGACATCAGGCCTAAAAATGGTTGCAGATGCCCACTCCCACTCGCAATTTTGTATGACCAAACTGACACTCGAAAACCCATTTCCATAGATTAAAGGTATGAACCTTTTAGATCCTTAAGGTTGGGTCAAGGGCTACAAAGGAAATGATTAGCTTGTCACATCTAATTAATTTGCATTTTTTTACCTGATCATCATGTGGTAATAATTTGCTACTTGGTGTATTTTGTACTTAGTTTCAGAGCCTTAAAATCACCAAAAGAATTGAAATAATCAATGCTTAAATTCCTCTTTCTAATGACAATTTAAAGGACACATTGTCCTTGTCAATAAGTTTCCCTTCGAGTGCATTTGTTGCTGAAAATGCCATCTTTGTGGCAACCAACCGGAGACTACAAAGACATCTGCTCTCTCTTTATAGTCTTTATGCTTTTGTAGCCAGTTGATTTTTTTTTTAATTTCTTCTTGTAATAAATTAGAAATAGGGAGAAGACAAAAAGAAGAAGCAAAGGGTCTTTTTCCATAACTTTAAGTCTTCCTTAGACGATGTAGAGACTTTTAAGTTTTATCAGTTTCTCACCAGGCATTTACAATGGAAAACCTTAAAATAGATTAGATTGAATAGCTGTTTATTTAATAAAAGAAAATTGACATGGTTTTTGTCATATACATTTTAGCATTTAAGTTATTGTAAATTCTCAGATAATTTACCATTTTCTCTCTCTATATGTACCAAAAAAAAAGATAAGTATTACCAATTATACCTCTCTCTATTTAGTAATTAGCATTAAATGGCTTCAATAAAGGGAGAAATTGACCTAAATGGACATATTGACATATATATATATATATAGCAATGATTGCAAATGGAGACTAATTAATAGAAAATCTACTAATTGTCTTAAGTAAAAATAGATATTTTCGAGATTTGTTTCTATCTTATCTTTCATTTGATATGCCATATATATCAGGTTAACAAGTTTCACATATAAGTGAGACTCTCAAATGATGGTGATGATGATCACCTACTTTGACAGTGCAAACAAATAAACTGAATTCATAACTGTTTCCATTTTTATAAGAAAAATTTCCATTGTAAGGTCAAATATGAAGGTGTTTATTTTATTTTATTTAAAATTAAAATA
The DNA here is from genome assembly GCF_002168275.2 of Theobroma umbraticum. Classification (NCBI taxonomy): domain Eukaryota; kingdom Viridiplantae; phylum Streptophyta; class Magnoliopsida; order Malvales; family Malvaceae; genus Theobroma; species Theobroma umbraticum. The sequence continues at coordinate 8,896,253 of NW_018397257.1, forward strand.
CTATAAGCAAGTGGATTGGCTTGAACTACCTGCTGGCGTTTGAAGTTTTTAACCAAGTGTAGTATGACAATCTCCAGTCACCAACTCTTCCCATAATTGATATGTGATTGTACAGTGAACTTTGGTACTTGCAAACCTAACCTAAGTAGTTTTGATTTAAAATTTCATGATAAATATTTCTAATTAAACTTTAATATATATATATATATATATATATATCCAAAGAAAGAAAGAGTTTGATTCAATAGTGATTTGGTTTATTGTCTCCTCAGACCAAAAATACCAACACAGTAAAAAGCCAATATATAGTTGTCAAAGTTTCCGAATAATTGTATGAATAAGCAATGATACAACTTTGTTTTCTCCAAAATATATAATGGAAATGATTTATTAAGGTAAATGATAAAAAATAATTTTTCTGGTGTATAATCCAATCATAAGTATAAAAAGATACTGTTTGTTTTAATAGTGAGATTAATATAAAAAGTGAAATTGATAATTTAATAGTAAAGTCGTGAGTGAAGATAATAAAATTAAAATACTGGTGATGAGACGTGGTGAGAGAAGAAAATGATTATATATTTTGAAATGTGCTAAAATAAGACGGTCAGACAGAGCAAGATATGGGCTTGATATGATCCCAAATTGTAGAGAAAAATGTAGGAGCAATGAATTAGGTGAGGAAAAGGCTAATAATGAAGAGTTTTAAAGGCATCCACCACTCTCCCATATTGTCTAATCCTACCAAACCCCTTTCAGCCCCAAGTCTTTATTGTATATACATCTTTTCAAAGCCGTGTGCCTCTGAATTCCGCTTGTCAAACATTTCAAGAATCTTTCTCTTGATTTTGAGGTGGCTGTGGCTGCCACGGCCACCGTCACCATATCATGGTTAGTGTCACTTCCATTATTGCGAGGTAAATTTGGTAGGAAAGTAGGTCTATGTAGAAACATTCTTAAGCTTAATTTATTATGGAAAATGTATATAGGGCTTGAAGATCCAAATTAAAAGATATAATCTTATTCTCAATGACTTTCTATGTAAAAGTTTAAACAAAAGATGGTTTCAATTATTCAAGAACCACCTTGGCAATACTACTACAGTTTTCGTATATCTAGTTTCTTTGTCACCCATGGACAAATCTGTCAAGGCAAGAATAAATGGCTTATCCTGCTTGGGGAGGGAGGAGGAAAATATGCTGTTGTGTCACTAATGCAGTACCTTGAGAAATCAAGTTTCTAAAATGCAAGGGTAAGATTAAAAAATAAATAAAAAATAAATTGCCACTAAATTCCAGTGGGGAAAAACTAAAATTTTTCTTAAGCTTGTGGTAGCTACATAATGCTACCAAAAAGGGTTTTTGGGATTTATTATTGTAAATCCTTCCCTGATCATAGAACGTATAGGTGTAACTGGATGGTCTTCTTTCACTTATTTCTGGTAATTACTCTTTGAGTGAGATCTATGAGTGCCTGCCGTGACCTTATTACATCTGCATCATCACTTTCTGGTAGAGATTCAATCACTTGTGCAGCCAGGTTAGCATGCTTCATGGCCAGTTCCTTGGTCCTTTGTATTCCACTACTCTTCCCAAGGAATCCAAGGGCCTGTGTTTTTTAGTAACAGATCAACTCAATATTTGGCAAGATAACAGTACATGCATGATACAATTAATAATACGGTTCCCTAAAGCAAATAGTAAAAAGAGCAAATCTAATTGCTAATAAGCAGCTAAAACAATTACAAATCTATAACAATTTTTTTTAAAAGCGTTCAGAGTCCTGAAGTAAGGTGAAAAGCCACAACTAGAATGAGCTTAAGCTAAATTTCATAACTCAAAGCTTTCAGCAAAATTTAACAGTGACAGCTTTGCATTGACATACTGGGTTTTGTGATGGAAAAAAAATGCCACCTAGTATTAACAACTGAACTTTCGAAAATTCTGTATATGAGCTTTAAAACAGAATACTATTAGAGATTGCATGCAAAAATGGATCAGCTAAAATAAACTTACTATGTCAACATTTGCAGGGTTTTTGAATCCCTGGTCAAGGACTGCATGCAATTCAGGAAATTCTTCCATGGCAAACAAGATTGGAGCTGTTATGATTCCCTGCAAGACAGATATTGTGACAACCAGAAGTATTATCATTTTATATGCATTCAATATGTCCGCATTTCATAAAAAATACAATCTTGTTAATACTCCTGAAGAACCCTTCTTTTCTGCCGATTAACACGGATGAGTATGTTTATACCAAAAAAAAAAAAATGATTTCACAATGACACCTGTTAGGGCTCACGGAATATTATGCAAGTCTCATCCATGAATGAGTTCAGAGAAGCTAAATTGATGAATATATTTCCATAAACAAAAGTATTGCAGAATGCCACCTATCATGACTTACAGAATATGCCTCCACAGACTATTACACAAGCTCTTAGATTCATTAATGAGTTTAGAGAGCATCAACTGATCCATTGTCATAAGGCTAGAGACACATTAAGTGTTTAAAAGTTTTGAAACTCAGAATTTCAAAGTTCAAATTTGGACCCGTGAATCAGTACAGCTGCACTCCCATCACTTTGAGTTCAAACTTGCTCACTGTCTCATGTTAAAGAGGGATGGGAGTGCAGCTCCCATAAAGTGGAAAAATATGGCTTAAACATTGAAGACCTTGATTTGTGGGTAAAAGGCTTGTTCAGGCATCCTGTGGTTTTATCTTTGCATCAACAGTAACAAGGAAACCATTTCCATTTATGAACTTCATCATTTCTTCTTCTTTTTATGAAAAAAAAGTAAGCACTGAGATAAGACATTTAGGTAGATAAATTACATGTCGGATATCAGATAAAGAACCCTTTCCAAGAGATGCTGAAGTGCCCGTGAAATCAAGAACATCATCTATCAATTGAAATGCTAATCCCTGGACAAAAAAAGAGGAGAAAAGAACAGGCAGATGATGAGCTTAAAGACACATAATTCATAGAAATAGGACAACTTGAATACAGCCAGATGGCATGGCATACAGAGAGCATCAATAGGCATTAAGTTGTTTTAGTGTTCTGGTCTAGAGTACTTGAAAGTTCCTGTCACTTATTACTGAATATCAACATAGCATACCATGATTTTTAAAGCATGCAAGTACCAAACTTCTGCACAAAGCCCCCTTGTACCTCATGCACCATGTTGTAATTGCAACAGAAACTGTTGAGCCTCATCCATAACTTAAACACCATTCAAATTGTCTTGAGCAAAAGAGTATTATCACTTGTATCTTTAAATTATATTTTTGTATCATTTTTCATTGACTACAGCCTGAAACAAGAACAAAAGGAGGATACCAAAGTTCCTTCTAATAATCTTCAATATCCAATACATAGGGCAACTATATCTCATGTAAATGTTAATTAATTTAGAAAGGAAAGCGTTGGTCAATTGGTTTTGAAGAGTTATTCCATCCACAAAGTTCCCCCCCAGATCTATGTTGTAACATGCAGTATACTCTCAAAAATGACTCCCACTAAAAACTTGAATTTTTCTAGCCAGATACAAGAAACTCTTTAAGGTTTTTTCATTTTTGGCCAAGAAAAGTTTAAGGAATTTACAAACCAGATTTTTGCCATACTCAAAGGCCAACATCGCAACTTCTGCTGTATGCCCAGCAAGAATGGCAATTGACTTGCAGCTGTTTGATAGTAAGGATGCAGTCTTATTATATGTCTTCTGCATGTAATAATCCATGCTGCATTTAAAAAAAATGATACATAGTTAATTAAAAATAAAGAGCCTGAACTATAAAAAGAAACAGCAATTTTTCTCCCTTCAGAGAACACCTAGCTGCATTAGCCGTAACCATTTCCTTTTGCCAACCCCTCTTTTCAAATATAACACTTATTGGACAGATTTATTAGCAGCTGAGTGCAAAGTGTGTTTGGTAAAGGTACAATGTGAGAAGTGTTAATTCATTCCCTTTTTTCTCATTCATTTTTTATCCTTTCTTTTTGTTAAGATCTAGTTTTAATCTTTTCTTTTCATTATGTGCTCTGATTTCTTCATGTAAGGGTGGCATTTTTAAACAGGCAGACAACTAAGGATTACGGACCTGACATGCATTGCTTATCTGGCTTCATATATTCATTCTAATCAGAACACAGAAAGTATTAACAAAGGTCAAAGGGTGAAGTAGAGTGATCAAATCATTCTACTTAATTACTACCTGAAGTAGAATGATCAAATTTTACATGTATTGTGTAGTATCAATGCTCAAGTGGCCATGCTAATCATAAAGCAAATAGAGATGCAAAATAAAAACAATCATAATAAACAGCCAGTAGGAAAATGCCCAATAGGAACAAAATAAGGTCTAGAATCAAACAGCCCTTTAATTTAAGAACAAAGGACAATGTTTCGTTATAGGATTTTACTTATCTACTTTTAAACAGAATGCAAGTTACAGATGAATTACAGAGAAGCAGCAGAGCAGTCTACCTAAAACGTTGTTTAGAAGCAGTTGTAAGTTGCATGGTTTCACCTGTAACAAGATTCTCTACCACTGTTGCTATTAAGGTGACAACCTACATAAACCCAAAAAATCACAGCTAATTTATTAAATACAACTAATGAATCAGTGTGACACTGGAAAACCAAGATAAGAAAAAGGAGCAAGATATGAAGCATCCAGATAAAGATTTAGAAGCATAGGACACGGTTTCAGTCTATCTTTTGTCAACAATATATAATCACATGTCCTAACTCACCCACAGCCATCCACAAGATCAAAAAAGGGGAAACAAGTACCTCTGTATTTTTTAACGAAGCAAGGGACACACAAGCTCGAGAAAGCAAGAAATCTCCTGCTAATACAGCCAGCTGCATTTTAATCAAACAGGAAATTCTTAGAAAGGAAAAATTGGTTACAATCCTCTAGACTTCACTTTCTCCTTCAGCCAGATGAAAGATCCATAAACAACTTGATTAACATAAAGTATAAATTTATTTTCCTAATATACAACCAGAAATAGCAAAGAGAGATTTAAAAATAAAAGGTCTTAAAACAACAATGAGAACTTGTATGCAAAAATTTACATGAATTTAGGGGAGGGAGAGGTGGGGAAAGAGAGAGAGAGAGAGGGAGACTTCACACAATTAAAATTCGATAGAAGAAATTATTTTGTCCAAAAAAGAAAGAAATAAAAGGAACGCAAGCAGTTTCATTTTAAGGAAACAAGACACTAGAGTACCTTATTGCCCATTACAGCATTTAACGAACCAATACCCCGTCTTTTGTCCGCATCATCCAAGACATCATCATGAAGGAGGCTTGCCACCTGATCAAAGGGCATGATCACATTAGTCTAGAAGCAACTCTGAAGACGTTACTTGACATGAAAGCAATGGCAGGGATAAAACTGAGCACACAACACATAAAGTTGAAATAAATATTTGACTGACATGGATCATCTCCGTGATCTCAGCTATACGCTGCTGACTTGTACGTAAGTCGGTTGGCAAAGTATCTCCAACTCCAGCAGGAGGTAGTTCAGGTATATGCACATTCAAAGCTGTCGCCATCAACAGTAAAACCTACACAGAACAACTACAACAACCATTTTAGAAAGTAACCATAATCTGAAATAAAACATGAATGGTTTCAAAATGACAAGCAATGATGTCTAAGTAATACAAGTTTAACATACCCGTAAACAAGCTTAAGAACTTAAAACAGAAAAAATCAAAGCAATAACCAAGTAAAGAAAGCTTTATTCTAAAGTCCACAAAGCTAAATTACCCTATGTTATTCATATTGTGTTAGGCAAGTTCCAAAAAGCAAATGGGGGATGATTAGAGGCCCTACGTTACCTAAGTCTCAACTTCAGGACTGTGATTGAGGACCATATTTAGACAATAACTTTTATCTCAAAGGCCTTTTGGGACCATGCAACTGTTTAGCAAATAAATGTAGAGGCAAATCATGTTTATGGCACCCACACAACAAACTTCAATCAAAGGAAAAACAGCAACTTTTAGAAATTAGCATCAAGTCATTACTGCATTACCGTGGGACGAAACCTCTTTCCTTCTGCCCCAATTTTGAAGAAGTACTCAGCAGCTGAAGCAAGATTAGAAACCTATAAGAAATGGATATCCAGCTATCATCAGAAGATAGCAACATCTTTTCCTTTTGACAGCAGAAAAGGGGAAAACTAATAAAATTTAGTTAAAAGAGAGGAAAAAGAACATTTACATACGTCAGCAACTACCATTGACCGAAGTCTGTTAGCAATAAGTGATAGCTCATCAGCAACAAGTGAAAATGGGTCTAGTCGTTCCTGGAAAATGTCCCACTATCTCAATAGAGTGCTAAACAAAAACAAGATATAAAAGGAGGAATAGGAGAAGAAACAGCATAGTTCTTCCAGGACAGAATTGAAGTATGTTAGTAAGATATTATGCGCAACAACAATTAAAAATAAGAGGACTTTTCCAGATGATGTTAGGCATTTTCTCAACCATTAGTCCTTTTGGGAATCAAAGTATCAACTTCCTTGGATATACACTCTAGAATGCTTTATAATTTATGATTTTAATATGTTTTGATTAGCTTCAAATAGAAAACCAGGATGTGATGAGCTTCGATGCATTTCTTATGTCTAAACAGCAAAGATTACCTGCCTATAGGAGAAAATTAAATTTGAAAATGAATGAAAGCATCTAGGAAGAAGCAGCAGTTAGAACTCCAACCATGATTGAATACCATGCCAGACTTCCATTATTGCTATTGAGCAATCTCCCAAAGACAAGAAATTCACGTTAACAAATGAGAGGGCCTTGAGGACCACCACAGGAAAATTTTCCTCTATCTGCCATAACCCAATTCTGTAACATAGGAGCCATATAAGCCCGAAGATTTAACTATTTTAAGAACATCAATTTCTCATCTTAGGAAAAACCTACCTCTCATTTAGCAAGAATGCCATTTAAAAGAAACTATCCTCTTTTCGTTACACTCTCCCAAAATCAGAAAAAGAGTTCAACCCTGGGACATAACTGAAGTTGTGACACTTATAGCATAGATATGTAAATCTGGATTTCAAAAGACATTCAACATATAAATGAGACATGCTGATGTGGCTGATCTTTACCCTAGTATCTTGTTCAAATATCATATGAGAAAATTTAAACAACTTCAAATGACATGAAAAACCAACAATAACTTCCACATATCGTTCATTCATACCTTTCCTTCCATGACCGCAACACCTGAATCTGTATTTGCCATATCGATGCCAATAATATCATTTACAGCAGCTTTTGAACTAAGCAAACAAACAACATGCATGGTCAACAACAAATCAATTCAAAACTTACGCCAACAACCCACCCAAAAAGAAAAGAAAAAAGAATCCAAATCCCTTGAACCTGAAAGCTCTGCAAAAACTGGTCCACTTAATCCCTGATGGTGTCTTACTATTCCTAGACAGCTGCTTAAACAATTAAAGAACCATAAAACGGAAATACTTAATCAATCAAATGAATCATGAAATAACCAAAAGCAAAAAAAAAACAAGGCATTAGCAACTTACGCATTTATAGGCAGAGAGAGGTGCGGTGGTGGGGGCGACGGAGCGGTGTCTTAACAAATGGAGAAGAGCCGCCCTTGCCATATCTATGAAACAGTGAGTGGATCGGGGCTTCTTTAGGGTTTTTGTGAGCGAAGAAACAGTTAAACAAGGGACCCTCAGAGTGTTTTTTCCTTTTTTTTTTTGTTCAGGTTCGGCGGCTTTTAACTTGATGTGAAGCCGGTTGACTTTCCGTATTTGTAGGGTCATCGTAGTCTGTCTTTCTAGCTAACCGGTATGCGCAAATGGAAATAATAAAACACACAACAATTTGTAATATTTTATTAATTTTTTAAATTTAATAATATATTCATTTCAGAGGGAACCAATTCCTTCACCTCGAGGAAATTACAAAAAGGAAAGAGTAACAGATCAGAATCATCGCAACAAAAAACGGTAGCAGCCCTCTGTACATTCATAACAGATATCCTGATCTCCCATAGAGGTTCCAGTGACCAGCATAAGCATCGCACTCCCCTTGTTTAATTAACATACACTTTGCAAAGCTTAACAACTCCCGTACCCAAAATAAAAGCATTCATCTGATCAACATGATTCATTACCCCTGCCTGTACATGCATTACGTAACTAATTACAAAAATCATCATCACAAACGTACAACCAATTCCTGCTTTATGTTCAAACCTGTTCGATGGTTCTAACCCAGCAGTAACAATTTCTCAACATAAAAGCCCCACAATTATAGTTTCACATGCCTTTTCTCTTTATCCGCTTTTGAGTTCCTGATTTACCTTCCAACAAAATACCCAAGAAAAATAACCAAACACAATTATTCCAGGACATTGATGAGCTCCTCTGTGCGTTGGACCCCTGCTTTTGCAAGTCTGTCGGCAGGCTGGTTATTCTCTCTGTAAATGTGTTTTAACTTCCCAGCTCTTGACATCCATTTTTAGCCTCTCTATATGTACGATACACTTTCTCAATCTCCATGGTCCATCGGACGGCTGATTTACCCACTTCACAGCACTGCAAGAGTCACTCTCGATGACCAGTGAATGAGTTTGACCTCATTTTGAGGCAATGAAAAGGATGGAGGCCTCTAATAGCTCTTATTTCTACCAGTCTTGCATCACCCATCCTATGGGCTTTGAAAACATAATTTAAACGTGTCCATTATCATCCCTTGTGGCTCCCCTATCTCTGCCTCTCCAAGACTCCCTTTGGTCCACAACCCTGTTCGTTTTTTTCCTTCAAAGCCCCCTAAAGTGATGCATTTCGGTAAGTGTTGAGGACTACCTCATAGCTGTTGGCTTCCCACACCTGATTCATAACCCATTTGGCTCTTTTATAGATAACCTCATTTCTTTGTAGCCATATCGATCGTGAGACTGCATAAAAAGCCATTTTTCATATCTGTCCTTCTCCTCACCTAGTGACCACTGTATTCCACATATTAAAGAACTCTCTAACCCCATTCGATACCGCCCAAACTACTCCCTACCGCTCACTGCATTTCGTCCGAACTCCCCATACCTCTTCACAATGAAGGAACAAGTGATTAACCGTTTCCCTGTCCTTTTGGCACCGTACACAACCAGCTGCCTCATAGCTTACCAACCCTCTTCTCGTAAGTTGAAACTTGACAGCCACCTTTTCGTGTAGGAGTTGCCAACAAAACACCTCAATTCGATAGAGGCAATGTTGGGCCATTTCCTTTTCCACACATTCTCCTTGCTGCTTCCTTGAAGAAGATTTTGTTTGCAAAAAGAGCCAACACTATATTATCCTGTAGCTGACCCTTTTCATGCAAGCGTATCCTCCAGCTCTTCATTCAAATGATATTCCTCGATTGTTTCTCTCAAATTGATTCTATTGCTCCTTCCACCTACACGGTTGTAGCCTAAAACTCACATTCTCTACATATCTCTCCCCCTCCCACCTCCCATAGTCCCAAATGTGCCCATCCTTATTGCTTGATAATGCATAAATCCTTGGGAATCTCTTCTTTAAAATCTCCCATTCTACAAGCAATTCTCTATTCCTTTTCTAACCATTTGATCATGCACCCCTACACCAATTAGATTGTTTTTGTGAAAGTTAATTTGCAATCTTGAAATGACTTGGAAACATCTTAAAATCCATTTAACATTTACAAGTCCTCGAATCTCCGGTTTGTAGAAATTATGGTATTGTCGGTGACATGCAAGTAAGATATCTCAAGCCCATTAGTACCGTTTGCTAGAAGTTTCGAGATAATTTTGTAGAGACTCCACACTAGGCTTATCTGCCTATACTTCGAAATACCAATTGAGTTTAAAATCTTTGGAATAAGGGTAATAAAGGAATTAATTGCATCGTTCTTGATCTTTCCTTTCTAGAAAAACATTTGCATGCGTCTCATAACTTCTTCTTTAACCACCCCCACTGATTTTTAAACAAGCCAAGATTATAACCATCGAGCCCGAGAGCCTTGTTGCCATTGCAGCTACATATCGTCTCCCAAGCCTCTTTTTCCATTACTTTCTTCTCCAAGAAAGCAATACCTCATCACTCAATTTTTTAAAACAGTTGCCTAAGCTTTGTAATTCTATAACCTCCTTTTCTTGTAAAAATCGACATAATATCCTACAACAACCTCCTTAATTCCATCCAAATCCGTAATGACTCTCTTCCATATGTTCAACCGATGGATGAAATTCTTCCTTCTTCTAGCCGAAGCTATTGCATGAAAATATTCGATATTCCAATCTTAGTCAACAACCTATTTGGTCCTTGATTTATGCTATCATTCTTTATTTGCAATCTTATACATTTCGCATAAACCAACTCTTTTACTCACCACTTCTTGGCTAAGTCCCAAGCCTCCTTCATCCCTTTGAATTCTCTCATTTGTATTATGAATCTCCATTTTCAGCTTGCTTATCCTCTCTTGAACATTTCCAAAACCCTTTTTTGCCACCCTTTTAACACAAATTTTAGTCATTTTAATTTTTCCCATAAGCCCTATTTCTCAAATTCCTAATTCCTTCCCCATCCCAATAATTGTCACTATTAAACGAAATCTTTTATCCTCCATCTAGTAATCAAAGAACTTAAATGGCTTAGGGCCCTAATACACTTTCCCTAGTCTTAGCAAAATTGGGTTGTGATACGATATCAATTCTAGCATATATTTTTGGATCATCTTATTCTCAACTTCCAAAATTTTAACATCAACAATGAACCTATCAAGGTGATTGAAACCTAGTTCCTCCTTGTTATTATACTAGGTGAACTTCCCACCAACCATCGACAAGTCCAACAACCCCACCTTATTAACAAATTCGTCAAATTTTGCATCAACTTTCTCTATGTCTCCCCTTCCAATTCTTTCTTCCTCTCTCCTTACCACATTGAAGTCTCCCCCTAAAACCCATCTAATTTTAGATCCCCCAATAATCTGCTTTATTTTTTCTCACACTATTTTCCTTTCCTATTCATCATTTGATGCATATATATTACCAAATCCATACCTAATGTTATCCCCTTTCAATATTGCTACTAACATGATGAAATTCCAATGTACTACACTCTCTTCTAATTGAAAGAAACTATCCTGCCAAACGTTTATATTAAACCCCCTAACCTCCTTTCAAACCCCAATGCTTTACCATATACATACTCTCTTGGCCATGGCCTTTCAAACAGTCCATCATGCACATTTTTTAGCCTTGTTTCTTGAATAAAGACCATATTTGGCTTCGCTTTATTTATCTGTCATCTCAAAGCTCTTTTTTTTCTCCCTTTGCCTCATCCCTTCTATATTCCAAATTAATAAAATCATAAAAATAACCATACTCATCTCATCATACCATTACCTTCAACTTCCTCCATGTCCTTACCGTATGGCTCCTGCAACTTTCAGATCCGTAAACACCTTAAGGACTTCCTCTTTTTTTGCCCTGAATTCTAGCCCAAGACTACTACTTATGTCCATTATGGTTATTGCCTCCCACCACATTACTTCGTTCATTAGTTTAGTCTCAGAGTAAATTCCATTAATTCTTTCATACCTCCTCTGCTCAAAGTTACCTTCTTTGCTTTCTTTTAAAACTGTTTTTATTTACTTTTTCGTCTTCAATTTTCTTTTCTATAGCTTATCTTCTACTACTTTAACTCTTGATTCAACTTCCATATTGTTATTCCTTATCCTGTTATCACTACTTTGCTCAATTCATCTTTGGTTCCTTTCCTAAACTTCTTTTACTATTTTTTGCTCTTTCTTAATATGTTTTACCTTTACTTTACCTTGACTTTCACTTTTCTTGCTCTGATCCGTCCTTTTCCTTATTATGGAGTTCTTGATTTATATTTTTTACTTTCTTATCTTCTTTCGCTTTTCCCTTTTAATCAAGTTTTTTAATACCAAATCTCTTAATATTGTCAACCCTAGATCTTTTAGTTTACCCTTCCAAATACTCTCACCTTTATTTTCTATTTCTTCCCTGCATCAGTTTCCCTCATCTTTAGTCAATAATAACGTCTCTTTGCTACTTAGGCATGATTCTTCTGCTTTCTTTCCTTATCTCTTCTAGTTACTATGATAATATCTTCACTTTCTATCTCATGTGCCTTCACCCAACCTCTTCTAACCCAATGCCTTTTATCTTTTTTTTTTGTTGATGTTTTCTCTTGTCCCATCGCTAAACCATCCGCCTAATTTTCTTTTTTCTTATTTTTATTTGAGACTAGACCCATTTGTCTTGACTCACTTTCACAATTGGCCCATTCCGTGCTTATTTTCTCTTCGTTAACTTCAAGATCAATATTTTCCTGGCTCATTACCCTACTTGCCCTTTCTATGGCCTTTGATCCTTCATTTGGCTTTTTCTCCTGAACTCAAAATTGCCTAGAGTATGTTCCACTATCCTTTGGGCTATGAGGACCCCGTTTGTATGAGTCCCTCTCAATCTTCTGACCCATGTTTGTCCTTTTCAACAATTTTGAATTTCCCTCCTTAGGTTCGATCTCTCCTTTCCACTGCCTATCCTTGGGATCTCCCCTACCCCGTTAAGATATGGGCTTGATATCTCTCTTTTACCACTCTATCCCTCTCTATCATACTTTTTCCATCTTTCTTACTTTTGGTTTAATCTCAACCATTTGTGTTCTGATATGATCCATATCAGCTTCATCGACAGTTCCCCTTTCTTCTTTCTCGTCCTCCTTAAAGCTCCCTTGACTCATCGAGCTTGATGATTCTGGAGTAACTTCTCACTGTTTAACTCCACCTTACGATATCACCCTATCAAAATCAGATGACTCTTTCCGAAAGATTATAGGCTTCAATGTTATTTTTCTCCCATTGACAATTATCTGTGGACAAGCCACCACTCCCTTCTTACTTGACACCTCCACTCTAATAATCGCATGATCAAACTTGCTCATATTCTTTACAGCATTATCAACACCCAAAATTCTCCTTTAACTCTCACCCAAAGCTTCGAAGATTTTTTTATTCTATAAGTGAGCTGATAGCTCTTTAATCTTGATCCACACTTTATATTTTCTCTCATCGTAATCTAGGCTATACGGTTTGATGTCAACAAATTAGGTTTCGAAGATTTTACTTAAGTAGTACATGAAAATCTTCATATCATCCCTGGTCTCAAAAGGGATGATAACATTGAGCCCTACCTTGGCCTTATGTAGGCTATGACTCCCGTCCTGAACAAAGAGCTTTAAATGGCTTTGTAACTTAGTGGTTCCCTCAACTCACAAGCTGCACTCCTCCTTAGCCATTCAATATCATGTTCCTCTATACCCACGCTTATCCCTTCCTCTATACCCACACTTGTCCCTTCCACCCACTTGGTTTCTTACTTAATTTCTAGTTTAGATTCTTTGTTCTCAATTTTCCCATTCTCTTTTATCACCATATTTTTCCCCCTGCTCTTAGCCATTTCCTTGTATAACCTTTGCCATGCTCCTAACTTCTCACCCATCTTTAACCCCTCAGATCTCCCTTTTTTTTCACCATTAAGTTTCCTTAGCTTATCAACTTCTTTGATATACAGAAACCTTTCATCCACCATCATATTTTGTCCTAGTTAAATTACTTTGTTAAGCTTTTCTCGATACCTATATCTTACGAAGGAAAACTGTGTAGTTTGATCCCTGTTATGTTTCGGATGAAAAGATCAACAACAACTCCAAACTAGTCAAAGAAACCTTTAAGCTTCCTCCATAGCACTCTTGTGTTGATGTTGTCAACAAAGCCGAAAAGACATTTTTTCTCCATTTATCCATATCCTTGTTCAATCTTCCATTGCCTTTGTTCTCTAGTAACCTTAGTTCCCTTGCCCTTTTCGTTAGCCTTACCCCTTTATAGTCTTCTTGCCAATCTTCTTGCTAGATTCACACCCTAATTCTCTCTCATTCTCTCTCATTTTTTTCTATGATAACAAGTTTTATTAAGTTATTATCTCTACGTTTATCAAATTAATTAACAAGTAATATTCAAAATTACTTATTTTACAAATGAAATTTCTTAAAGGTTTTGAGAGTCCGGTTTATCGGATTATTAACAAGAATAAGAAGTAAGTATCTATCATTTTCATATTTTTTGTAAATAATGACTTAGTTGAAATTTTTTGATATAATATTTTGAAAAGTTTTTGAATTATTTTTTAAAAAAATTAAATAAATCCATATTCTTGCAATAAACTCATATACTTTTATTTTAGATCAAATAAATTTTTATAATTAATGATCGATTAATTATCATTAATCAAAATGACATATCAACTTATACTCATGTGATAATAATATGGAAGATGAAAATATCACGTAATCGCATTGTCATCTACATACATGTTAACATGTCACGTTAACACCACGTGACATGAAATGATAAGTGATATTTTGATTAATAACAGTTAATCAATTGTTAATTATAAAAATTTATTTGATTTAAAATAAAAATATAAGAATTTAATTGAACATAATAAAAAATAAAAATTTATTTAATTTTTTTTAAAAAAATTAAGTATTATATCAATTTTTTTCTTCTAAACACGCAGTCACAAAAAAAATTCATGAATTTTTTTAAAAGATGACATAATAAACCTCTTCGATTATTATTTTTAATTCATCGAATTTTTGCTAGACTTATTTGAAAAAAACAACAACTTGCGATGCCGTTCGCATATTGAAACTTTAATACTTTGAAACTTCAACTTTTAATATATTATTAGGATTTAGGGTATGAGATCATTAGCTTCGAATTAAATTGAGCTTGACGTATTGTTACTAAAAAGCCAAAAAGTAAAGAAATGACCCCTCTTTATGCTTCTAATCTCAAACAATCAATTAAATTATTAATCAAAATTAATTTTTTTACATATAAAAAATTATTTAATTTTAAATTATATAATAAAATATAATTCTTCCTCGTTCCCACCCATACTAAGATTCACTATTTGCTTTATTTGCCAATTAATTATTCGTCCCTAATGTCCTCCTATTGTTGCTAGCCTCACGCTCCTTCTTTTGTACATAAAGGGATTCATCCATCTAAACATTGGCAGCTCAAGCAAAAGCTAGCTTACCTCAGCATAACTCAAAATCAAGCCTCCCAATAGTTTTCTCATGGCTAGATTATCCTCTTTTCTTTTCTTTTCCCATATTTTTTGCTTTATAACTCACTCTTGAATAGCAAATGTTAAGAATTTGACATAATTTTTAAAAAATTATTTAAAAATTTAGATAAATTTTTATTTTTTTATTCTATTCAATCAAACTCTTATACTTTTATTTCGAATTAAATAAGTTTTTATAACTAATAATTAATTAATTATTAATTAATCAAAATATCACTTGTCATTTTAACTTCACGTGATACTAATATGACACTAATATGAAAGGTAAAAAATATCACATGACCATATCACAATGCCAAATCAACATGCTATATTAATATCATATGATATAAAATGACAAGTAATATTTTGAGTAAGCCAACTATTAATAATAAAAGTTTATTTGGCTCAAAATAAAAATATAAAGACTTATTCGGTTCAAATTTAAAATATAAAAATGTAATTGAACGTGATAAAAAAATAAAAATTTATTTTAAAATTTCAAAATAGTTTTAAAATATTTTTAGATATTTTGTCTAAGAATTTTGTATACCGTTCTAATCAATAATATATTCAAAATCAAAGAACAACATAGGATTTGTTTGGAATATGTCTCTCTTTCTTAGTCTTGATTCAAAATAAATTAAAGTATATGCATGTCCTTAGTTTCTTACCCACCAAACAAAGCTTTCCAGCCTATCCCTCTTCTCTTCCAATGAAACGATAAACAATTTAATCCAATGAGTGAAAAACATTACAGTCTCAATTGTAGCATAGTTGGCACCACAGCTATTATTCCTTCGGTGGAATTTATGTTGTTAAGAACAATGTTTATGATTGTTATTAGTGGTACTACTAGTCCTATAATATTAAAAAACAAAAGTAAATTACACTATTAATTAAAATTTTTGAAGCATTTTGAATTTGCAAAACTGAATTAAAATTTATCACCCTGACTATGAAAAAAGGTAATTATACTTAATTATGCCAAAAGATTTTAGATTCAAATTAATACCATAATTGGTAAATATTTAAACTTTTAATTGCCATGTCTAGCGCATTAACACACATGCACTGCACATGGGATTTTCTTCTTTTTTTTTCGTGTTTTTGATGAATCCTAATATTATTAATTGTTTTTTTTTTTTTTGGGAAGAAATAGGCTGTCTATTTTAACTTTTTCTAAAAGGGGCTTGACCCGCCCAAATGCAATACACCGATTTTGTTGTCACTTACCAAGAGACGCAAAGAAGAACCAAAGCATTGCGTAAGCTCATAAAAAGAAACCTTCATTAAATTTTTCTTTCTTTTTTTGTTCTTTCCATTATATCCAACGGTCCCAAACCCATTTTAACCTACCATCTCTTAATCCGAACCGTTACGATACAAAGTTTTTTAACACATTTTTTATGCGCCCCCTCCTACTTGTCCTTTAATTAATCCCCATTGTTTTGTTGATGAATCTTATGTTGCGTTTTCAGGTTCTTTTAAACTCTTCTCCTCTTCTCTTCTCTCTCTCTTTTCTTAAGAGAGGCACCTCCATTTCTGCATTTAATCATCTTTGTTAATGGTAATGCAAACATTATTAGATTCCTTTTTCACAAAAGAAACTGCATGCCCATTTCCTTTTTTTTTTTTTTTGATCGACTGATCAGTAGTTTTGGTTTTTCTTTGGACTCCAAACCAGGAAGAAACGAAGGTGCCGCCATGGATTGAATCATTGTTATCGACTGCATTCTTCACCATCTGCCCAAGACATAGAGACACACCGCGAAACGAATGTAATATGTATTGCCTGGATTGCATGAATGATGCATTTTGCTTCTATTGCCGATCCTCAAGACACAAAGATCATCTTGTAATTCAGGTGCATATATATAATTCTATTTTCATAAAAATTTTGTCATTATTGTATATTGTCCAATGTGAAATTTGTCTAAAACGGGATTAATGCAGATCAGGCGGTCATCATACCATGATGTTGTCAGAGTTGCTGAAATCCAAAAGGTTTTGGATATAAGTGGAGTGCAAACTTATGTGATAAACAGTGCAAGAGTTCTTTTCCTAAATGAGAGACCCCAACCGAAGAGTAGTAGCAGCAGCAGCAGCAAAGGGGTCTCTCATTTGTGTGAAATATGTAGCAGAAGTCTTTTGGATCCCTTTCGTTTCTGTTCTTTGGGATGTAAGGTTAGTTTTGAATTTTTTCTCTTCATTTTCCCTTCAAATATCTGCTCAAACTTTTTCCATCTGCATCACGCTGTTACCCTATGCTAGATTGGATAGAAGAACATCATGCCATTGCTATGATACTTGATTCATGATAGACAGAGCCAAAACTCACACCTAACTAGTTAGTAATTTTGATTGTTCGATGGATTATTTTTACATTATCATTTCTAAATTATTTTAATGATAATGAAATTATCGTCCGGAGATTCGATTTCAAATTTCAAAATATTTAAAAGTTTAACAGTTATTTGATTAATATGTTGTTAGTCAAAATTATTCATTTAATCGTCTTGGGTCTTTCGATTTCTATTATGTCAAGTTATTGCTTTTCTAGGTAAAGGATTGTTTGAAAACGAAGTTGAATTCTGTTTATACTATTATTAAAAGCTTGTAGGTACGAGGAAAAACGGGGACACGAGCTTTCTTTTAAGCAACAAGGATGAGGAAGAAGTAACAATACGAAGAAGAGAAGGAATTGCGCCGAGTAGGTTGCCATCAAAAGAAGAAGAAGAATTGCGTGAAGGAAGCCCACAAGAAATGTACAGGGGCACGCCTAATACAGCTCATTCTAATTCAAGGAGAAGAAAAGGCATCCCTCATAGGGCACCTTTCGGATCCTAATAAACTTCGGCCTTAAGGCCTTTTGATCCTTTGCCATACGATTTATCCAGCTCATTCCTCACATGGGCGGTCAATGCCCTAAAACAAAAGGGCATTTAAAAGGGTTTTATATGTATAAGTAATCGATTATTATAAAGATCCTTCGAATAGTTATAGAATTAATTACTTAGGATATGTCACAGGCATTAAAATTTATCATATCAACGTATATAAATTAATCCACAAGTTTAATAATAATCATTTTATTATAATATTGACAAATGTGCGGTACATTTTAATTACATGTTGCATTTTAAGGTGTTGACTTGATAACGGAAACGATAAAGAGATCTCTGTAATAATTTCTCCTACTGTACAATACAAGAGCTTTAGACAAAGATTAGGTATAAGTTACATTTAGGGGTTGGGGAAGGAGGGTGGCTGACTTAGGGCTCAATAATGGTGCATTAATGCTTGGATACATGCTAGGTGTAAATGTTACGTATGCACAACATGAACGGTTTTTATATAAAGCAAAAACAGCTCAGCTTTTGCTTAACTGTTTGGTTTAATGAAGCGTTCCACAACATATGAGGCTAAAGGACAAATTTTTTCACTAAAATTATTTATAACGTGGCTTTTGGGGAAAATTATTCCTATTACCTACTTTGGTGTGCTCGCCATAAATTTGTATGTGTCCAAGTTTATGGAAAGAGAATTGCAAATTGTTTATTAAAAGATGCATATTACTTAAACTTAATTTTCGATCGCAAATAATATCGCGGTTTGATAATTAGAGATGAGCACGGATCAGCTACGAATTATTTTGTACAAATAGGTTCAGATCGATATTAGGGTGATTATGATTTAATGGGTGATTCGTGATTTAATTTTTTTTCTAAGAATAATACTTTTAAAATGGTCCATGATCTTATATAATTACTCAGCCATTCCTAAACGAAAGACTAGATCATAACATTAATTCGATATTATTTATGCACATTCTAAAAATATATACATAAATTATCCAACTAACTTTTTTGTTAATTTGCTTATTGTAAGTCAATGAATATGTAACCTACAATTTTGGAATTGAAACGTTGTCCGATTTCACATTACAATTGAATAAATTTATTAGATGTTTGTACTTTGCAATGTGGATGTTTGACTTTTTTAAAAAAAATTATAATCACAAAGTGCCACATCATTAATAAATAATAAAATAGAATTATTTAAAATCTTGAAAATAAATAAGAGAAAAAATTGTTTTTTGTATAATCAAATAAAAAAATATAATTTTTTCATGCTCTTGTTCCCCGTAAACAGAGTCATTAAAATCAAAGTAAAACCTCTTTCCCTTTGATCTATTTGTAAGAACATATGCAAAAAATTTATTTTTTTCTTTATGGGTAAAAAAATTTAAAATTATAAACTAACAAAAAAATTCTTAACACTAAACTTCCTAATATTAACTTTCTTGAAAGCAACCTTCCAATATCCTCTTTGTTCGACATATTATCAATCCAAACTTAACAGGGAAAAAAGTTATTGTTAGCCATAACCAGGTCTGTAACCACGAACTGAAGAAGAAAGAAAGTGCAAAGTTAGATATCCATCACTCTTACGTATACCATTCCCACGTAGTACCGCCGGCCTTGCTTTCCTCTCTCTTTCAATTTCAACACTCTCGAAAAAATTTTCAGAAATTAAAAAAAAAAAAAAAGCTGTCTCCCATATTGAGCAGACTTGTTTCATTTTTTATAATATTCATGAGGATTTAATTAAATATTATGTCTTAACTCTCCTTTTGTCTCTTTCTGAGGGAGATCTCTTCCCCCCCACCCAAAACTTTTGTCCTCTCCTCCAAATTCTCATTGTTTTCTGTTCAATTTATCCTCCTTAGTTTCTTCTGTTCTTCTCTTCCCAGTTCCTCCTTTTGTCTTTTTAAAGGAAAAAAGAAAAGAAAGGAAAAGTACAGGTCCAATTGTTTTCTTTGTTCTTCCCCGATTGGAAGAACGAATAATTGAGGTGTTTTCTTTATTTTTGTTTTTCTTTATAACAATGAACAGAGAATGATTGATCAGAGAAATGTAATAATCAAGCGCAACCTCAAATTTCCAAGTGCCAAGTCTCCAGAAAAAAAGGAAGTTTGAGAGAAATTTGTAAAAGAGTTTAAAGAAAACAGTAAAAAATAGAAACAAATTTATATTTATTTTCAAGGTTTTATTTTTATTCATTAAAGACATGACACTATCAATATTGAAGTGTATAGAAATGATACACTATCAATGCATCAAATATAAATTTATTTTTAAATTGTATTCACAAATTTAATATATTATTTAATTGTAATTTAAATTTTTTTTAATTATATATTAAAATTTTATAAAATTTAGGACCTACTCTAAATTGCAATATTGAAGTGTACAAGATTGGTCCTAAAGTGGATTTCAAAGGGTCATGGATTGATCCAAGATCCAAAATTTTTAAGATCGACTCCATATCAATGGTTTGCAATCCTAACTTCAAAACCGTCTATCTAGATAATCCTATTGACTTATATGCATAAATTAATTAGGCATACATTTACACTAGATTAAGCTGTTAAAAAGTTCAAATTATGGCTAGGAATAATATTCTAATAATAATTACTAATTTTATCCAGAATAAAACAAAATTTATTACTAACCCTTTCTCCAAATAATTTAATTATAAAGAAAGTTAGATCAATCAAGGAAAATGAGGGACACTTTATATAATAATACAGTACATTAAAATCTATTAATGTATATCCATTTATTTAACCTTACTCTGTTTATGGACAATAATTTGAACAATTTCTTTAAAAACATTTTAAACAATATATACTTTAATAATGCTTAAAAAACAAGACTCAAACAAAAGCATAGTACACAGATGAATTTACATTGATTTTTAAGATTATCTTATGATTTGATAGATGATTCATTATTC
Organism: Theobroma umbraticum; assembly: GCF_002168275.2. Classification (NCBI taxonomy): domain Eukaryota; kingdom Viridiplantae; phylum Streptophyta; class Magnoliopsida; order Malvales; family Malvaceae; genus Theobroma; species Theobroma umbraticum. The sequence continues at coordinate 8,917,259 of NW_018397257.1, forward strand.
AATATTTTTAAGAACAACACTTTTAAAATGACCCATGATCCTAAATAATTATTCACCCATCCTTAACTGAAGGACTGGATCATAAGACTGATTTTTGAACCGATTCTAAATTATTTATGCATATTTTTTAAAAAATATACATAAACTATCTTATTAACTTTTTTATTAATGTGCTTTTACTTATTCGTAAGTCAATGAATATGTGCACTACAATGTTTGAATTGTAATACTTTTTCAATTTCACGTCATAGTTAAATAAACTTATTGGATGTTTGTACTTTGTAATGGGAATGTTTAATTTTTTTTTATTCATGAATTTAGTATTCTATCCTATTGTAATTTACATTTATGATATCAGAATTTTCTTAATATATTAAAAAATTATAAATTTTAAGATCGATCTTGAATCACAAAGAATCATAAGATTGATCTTAAAGTGGATCTTAAACAGTCATGGATCTATTTAGGATTTAAAATTTTTAAGACCAACTCTATATGGACGGTTTGCAATCATCAAAATCGTCCATTGAGATCATGCTTAATTTTAATGACAATAATAACAGGCTAATATAAATAAATTAATTAGGCATGTATATGCACTAGATTAAGTTGTTAAAAAGATCAGAATATGGTGGGTCAGGAATAATATTCTAATAATAATTACTAATATTGTCCAAAATAAACCAAAAATTTAATTTAATTCTAACCCTTTCTCCAAACAATTTAACTATTATAAAGAAAGTTAGATCATCGAGGAAAATGAGAGACACCTTATATAATGGTATAATATATTAAAAAATATTAATCTATATATATTCATTTATTGAAACTTAATCTGTTTATTGACAATTAATAATTTAAGTAATATCTTTAAAAACACTTAAACAATATAGTCTTTAATAATGCTTAAAAGACAAAACTCAAACCAAAAGATAGTATAATTACTTAAGTGCTACTTCAAGTTGCAAATTTCTAGATGAACAAGATGAAAACAATATCAACAAATGAAGGCTTCCTACCATATGAATTACTCATAATCTTATATGAATTATATTTATATGAAAGGTGAGCATGGTCCGGGTAATCTTAAAGTTTGGGATCCTAATCATTCATGTAAGATCGATTCTAAATATTTTTTATCATGATCAGTCTAATTAAGGTCGAATCTAAATCTTATAATTTTTTAAAATAATAATTAAAATAAACAATATTTCATTATCATAAATATAAATCACAATTAACAGTATATCAAATTCAAGAACACTAAAAAAAAGCTATACATCTACATCAGAATTCATTTATTGTTACGTTTTATTTCTCATGAAATTTTAAGTTTTATTTCGTATTGTTGGTAAATATTTTAATTCATTCATTTATTATTTTATTTGAAATTTAATTATCAAGTTTTTCAAAACAAAACATCTTTTATGGTTTAACTCTTACAATTTATAAATATTTAACATATTTTATAGAAGTGCGTAAAATTATACTAGACCAATTACTCAATTAAATCAAATACAATTTAAATAAAAGAATTTGATCTAATTAATTCATTGGATCTATTCGTCTAAAAAGGTTGATCTAATTAATTTATTTGATAAATTTTCAGTTTTAAAATTTTTAGATCGAACCAACCAAAGATCAAATTAATTATATATATTAATAAATATTATTTTTAAATTTATATAAAATATATATTTTTATTATTAATTTTTATTTTATATTTTATAATTATAAATGAAGTTTATAAATTTTAATATTATAATTTATAAAAAAATATAAAATTTGGATTCTTTTGATTCAAAACTTAATCAGCCGAATCAATTTGATATTTGGTTAATTTTGTCTTATTTTATAATTAATTGTTATTATTAATTTTTAAAAAATATTTAATTTATTTGACTTTTAAATATGACGGATCAAATTGATTGAAAATTCTATTCGATGTGGTATAGAAACCATCATTTACACCATCCAATAATCTTCTGCCACATCAGTTATTTTCATCTGCAAATACTAAATTATAGCATACCAGATTACACCCTCTTCAAGTCCAATTTCTGTTCTTATGTGAAAATGGAGATAAGCATATTCAAGGTGGCCGTTGAAGTTAGGATGGGAAGAAAGTTGTGCAGAGAGACTGAATGATGGGATTGACGGAGATGCGGCTGCAGCAGTTGTCAGGGGTGATGCCATTGATATCAACGCCGGTGAAGTTTGGCTGCTATGGTCAAGCCAAAGTAAAATAATCAAGTGTTACCCAGCTTACAACCGAAAACACAAAATTTTAAGATTATCTGACGTGTCAAAATATAACTAGATGGTGTCAGTTATAACTTTTGGAATAAAATATATAGTAATAATTAGTTCAAAATAAAATTACGGATCACTTTAAAAATACCTATGTTAAAAATATTGAAATTATTTATCACTCGTTAAATCACAAGATCACCTTAACATCAATATAAATTCTTTAATTAAAAAACAATTTATAAATAATCCTAAAACGTCACTCATCCCAATTTATGTTATTATATTTTGTTTAAAATTTTCTAGTTTAATAAGATGAATAAATACAAATTTTATTATTATTATTATTAGTATTATTACATTCAGGGGATCCATGCCCACTTCCTTATAATATTGAATAATCTTTTAAGGTTCTTTTTGCTTTTTAATTATGTATCAATTTTTTTTATTGTTTTCCTCTATGTATATAATATATATTATAAATAGACACCAAAATTGGATAGAGAAGATTTAGACACCCTAAAATTATGTATTCCTGCCGCACCCCAATGCAAGGTACTTAATAATTTTTAATTCTCATCCCCTCTCATACGCAAGTATATTTGTGTATATATATATATATATATATATTCTATTTTTAATATGAAATTGTACATCAAATTTATTTAATTATTCAAATTATTGTTTCTTAAATAAATAATATACACACGTGTACACATGCAATAAAAAATAAATCTTCCTCTTGATTTTTTAATTTATTGGGAAAAAAAAACCCAAGAGACACAAAGGTCTAACCTAGAGGACTAATTGGGATTATTTTTCCATCCTAAATTGAATGGAGTGCTGTCCTTTCAATTACATTTATTTTATATATATAGAAAAGTTGGTCTATTATTCGAACCTTGCATGTGCTATATTAATGTCACAACGAAACATTGCAATCAACCTGTAACAGAAAATTCAGAGGAAAAAAAAAAACCCCTTATGAATTGTATGATTTATTGGTAACAAAAGGCATGTATGATGTTTGTATTTACACCCAATAATACTTTTTAAATGGGGTAATTAAATTTTTTAACCTTGTATGAGGTGAAAAATGGAAATAGTAAAAGCCAAATAGAGAAAAAAAAACAAGAAGAAAATAGAGGCTTTAGAATTAAGCGAGTGATCTCCATTTGGGACCAATTGCCCTGAACTTCTGAAGCAAGCAAGTAAACTCAACAGAGTATATGTATTTATGGTACTCTTCGAAATTGGGTACAAACTTAAAGGTAAAGAAAGACAAAGGAAAATGTTAAAGAAAGCAGGAAAAAGGAAACTGCTTGTTGAAGTGTACCCTTTGGCCCTTGCCCTGATCTGTTGTTCACAGCCTACGTTCCCCACCCCTTCATAGTTTCTAGTTTTAGTCATCCTAAACTATTTATTTTCTTTAGTTTTTTTTTTTTACACAGCCACCAATCATAAAACTCTTTGTTTTACTAATAAAACCAAGGGATTTCCCATTAAAAAGATATGAATGGGGACTGGAAGATGTGGAGGAAAAATTATATAATTTACTAATTTAGGCTGTAATGGCCAGGGAATTCCACGTCTTTGTCAAGACTCGAATTATTTTCCAAGTCCCAAACGGTATCCTATGCCCGTAGTGTATATGAAGACAAGCGCAAGAGAGATACATTGACATGACAGGTGAAGAGGGAGAAAGATAAGGTTTTTCTCCCTCTGAATCCAATGCTTTTGCTCATTGAAATGCCTCTTATTATTGTAATTATTTGTTAATTTGACCTTCAAATTTGAGATTTTATGTACTTTTAATTATCATTTTCACGTAAAAATATCAAAATTAGAAAGGGATATATAAAACTTTAATTTAAAATCAATTGATAATGAATTAAAAAGTACTTGTACATTTACATTATTGGACTATTTGGGGTAAAACGAAAAAACCATTATGGTGCAACTGAAATCTTCTTGGGTCAAGTGTTGTAGTGACTCTCAACTGTCAACATGTTACCCATCCGAAGAGGAAAACTAGAATGAAATTAGAACCACAGGGAAGTGTCAAAGGCTGATCTGAATGTCAATTTATAACCATTCATTTTGGGATTGGACTGTTCACATTAGAAGTATGAATATAATATTGTAGAGTTTCCTTTCGTTGCAGTAACATGTTTTCGGTGGGCAGTCATTTTTAACAGGATCACTGCCTTGTCGTGTCTAGGGGCTGTCTAAATGAAGGAAAAGGAGAATTCCCAAGGGAGAAATGACGTGGAAGAGACGGTACGTATAAACACGGGAAAAATACAAAAGAAGTGAAGGTGCGGAAATTTTGTGTAGACAATAGACAATAAGTTGTTTCAAAAGATAAAGAAAGAAAATCAAATTACAAGGCTGCAAATTTCAAAAAGATTTCTCTCTCTTTCTCTCTTTCCAAACATACTGTTTCAATTTCCCTAGAATTCATATCTAACTATAGCTATATAGCTAATATTCGCCTTTCATCTCCATGTCCAAGGATCACCATGATAGTACTCTTCAAGAAAGTCTACAAAAACGTGAACAACAGCAAGAAGAAGAAGAAGAAGGAAAAGAAGAACAAGGGCTTGAAAAAGATGGAGGAGGAGGAGGAGGAGGAGAAGAAGCGGTGGCATCGAGGAAAGATGTTGAAGAAGAGTGCAAAACGCCAACTTCGAGTGATCACAAGATACCAACCATTCAAAGCTGCCCACCAACACCCAAGAAGAAAGTGGGACCAAATTCCCGCAAGAGAAAATTATCGGAGTTGCAGTTCTTCGAAACCACGAGAAGTGAGGAGGTAGAGTCGTTTTTTCGATCAAAATCTGAGCCATCTACTGTTAACTCTCGTAGCATCAAGAGGAGATGTAGGAGTGCTTGAAATTGATCTCTCATCACCATGTAAATTTTCGATGTCGAATTTTCTTGGGGGAGTTGCTTACTTACCTATAGCCTTCATTTCCTACATCAAATTTTCCTGCTGTTACTCTTCTTATTCATATTTATCTATTGCAAATATTGTGAGAAATTAAAATAATAATAATATTAATAATTCAAGGTGGGTTTTTTTCATTAATTCTTGTGATTTTGCTATCAAAATTCTGATTCTTTCTTCATTTCTGGATGGCATATTGTTGCATGTGAATTCCAGAAATGGTATTGGTAGATAGAAGAAAACTTCTTACACCTAAAGGGAATAGAGTATATGGAGATGGATGTGAACTTCATTAGATAAATGGAAAGAGGCACATCATTTCAAAATGATGCATACTTTGAAAGTTGAATTTCGTATAAAGAAAGGAACATATAGGCTTCCTGATATGAAGGTCTTGCTCACACACTGACCATGGCAAGCTTCCGGCCGGCGCACCAAGGTCAAGGCCTATAATTACTTTGGCGGAAGAAAGAAAGGAGGAGCTGATTTGTCTCTTTCTCAAGATTTATTAGTTTGTATAGCAAAAGGTGAGCAACCTAGAGGAACTCCTCTTAACTCCTTTCATTTTATATAATTAGCTAGGTTAATCTTTCCCTCCTCACATTCTTTATTTCTAACCGAGTTTTATAGAGTTTTAAAAAATATAGTTTTTATTATATTCACAAATTTAAAATATAAAAATATTTTATATGGTAAAATAACATATTATTAAGATATTTTTAAAATAAAAATTGAACAAAGAAATACATGTTGGCCGTACCACATATATGTATATATAAAGGAAATAGCTAGGGTAGCACAAAACCTAATAAGGACAAGCTATTTTGCGATCTCTATGCCCAATATTCCTTCATGTTTATTGATAAGATTTGCCGTTTGGCTTGTTATCAATGTTTAAATCATCAAATATAATTCCTAAATATATATATATATATGTGTGTATTTTTTAATATTCTTTCAAAATACTTGAAACCAATCCCATATGTCTGAGCACATGACATTATTTAAACCCCAAAAGTTGGGTTAAATTTTGTTTTTGCAAGCCATGAGCATGTGGTGTGGCCTCCCTGCACGTGTCCAAGTATTTCTTCCCCTCACAAATTTGTTCAAAAGAGTACGGGGACGCAGGGTAAACCATCCAATGTCTCTCTGCATGCTCTCTCTTGGCCACACCCAGAAGAATATAATATTATTCGACGAATCAAGGAAGTTGCTTGCTTAATATCTGGCATTCGTCAGAGATTCAATACTCATAATTCTATCATCCATCATCAATGGTAAAAATTGCACTGTTAAGACTTTGGATAAATGAAATTTTGGAATGTCGACACCTAAAAATTTTGGATAAATGAAAGGAGAAATTTTTTATCCAAAACACAACCCGCACGTGGTCAAATTGTACCTATTTGCAAAGGGATTGTGTCGAAGTGCTCCAAAAGAATTGACAAGGACAAGACTGTACCTGGCACACCAGAAAATAGAAATCCGGCACTGACTTTGGGTTTGATTTATGGGGCCAATGGCATAGCTTGGCAGGAGCTTGCGTCGTTTCTGGCACTCAGCTCCATTCGAAGAGAGGGCCAACCATGTCAACCTGCTCTCAAAAATGAAAACCCATTTTCCTGTAAAAGCTTCCAATCTTCCCTTTCTTCCGTCTCTCTATTTGTTATGATATGTGCGTAGTAACGTAGATTCTCAACGCATAGGATTCTGATTACTAAGGGATCTTTTCCAGTTGTACTGATCGAGGGGGGAGTTCAGGTTGTGACTGTTTAGATTTTGCAATCTTTCATGAAGCCAAGTAATGTGCCTTCCCCCTTCTTTGTTTCTTTTTTGTTTGTTGTTAGTAGTTTTTTCCCCCACTCTAGCTTACATTTGACATGAACATGGCACATGGCTTTTTACAATGAGAATTAATAATGCCAAACTTAAGACTATTATAGAGCAATTTCCTCAAATTATTTTCATTCTTTTTACAATGTTTCACTTGGGCGCATGGTTTTCAAATTGTTAACGTTTGCATTTAATCTTATCTCTCTTTTAGAATCAGGATTGTGTGATAGAAACAAAAGAGTGAAATGGGAGAGTAGTTTCTTTGCCTTGTCTGAACCCATGATTATGATCAGAACAATTGATTAATCCTGATAGCAGTAAGCTTGGAATGATTGGGGACATTGAAGGGTCACATATTGGGGAGGTCACCTTTGAATGATTAAAAACAGAAGGCTCAAGTCTCTCTCGAAGTCATAGGAACAGCAAGTTTAGCAAAGCTTCAGCTCCTGCAACGATAGGTTCATTGCTCAAAATCCTTGCTGGACATCTAGAGGAGAATGGTGCTATGCCCTTTTATCCTTTTTGTAATTAATTAATTTCCATGACGCAATTAGTATGCTACAAATCGACTTTTAAGACTTAATGACAGTGAGTGTCACAGAGCCTGATATACAAATTATAGCAGAAATGGTTTTTTCAATATATCAATCACTTTACAGAGGTGTAAATAGGTATAATTCATGTTGCAGAGACTAGAAGGGCAGCAATTATCGATTCCTAATTCAGTGCAGTTAGCACAAAGTCTCCCTAAAGTTCAGCTGATATTTTCCTTGATCTTAGTGTGTGATTGGTTCTCTGATGAAAACTTGACATTAGAGCAGAATCTGCTCATTGAAGAGTTTGATTTGTCTTTGGCAATATCTGTTAATGGATTCACTTCAATACCCGAAACCCAAGCTGCAGGACACCAGAAGCCTCTACAGGGGAAATTTTTAGTGTTCATCAAGGTACACTAATAGTGAACGGAAGCAAAATAATTTGAAAGGCTAGCTAGTTAAAACTTCCAAAGAAAAGATAAAAAATTTAACTTGAATTGAATTAGAAGTTGGAAGACCAGTTCCTTTGTCTTTTCATTTTTAATTTCATGTTTGCCCTTTCTGCAACACAATATTCCTTTTGCACAAAAGATAGGTTGAAAAATTATAGTACATCACTAGAAATCTAGAACACTCCAATTATGGCCAGTCTTGGAATATCCCTCCAGAAACATCTTACCATTTCATCTTCACTTTGTAGAAAATGCTTTTCACTTTTACCCCACGTAGCTATTGAAAACTGCAACAGCTTGACAGTGTGACACCTGCCCTCCCACATGTCACTCTCTAGCCATGTCCAAGACTGGTATAAGCTTCTTCCAGGCAATCAATCATCGACTTTTGAGGTTGGTTTGCAGAAGAGTGAGGAGAAACGAATATTAAAGGAAAAAGAAAAGGAAGGAAAGTAACATTAGTCAAGAGAATTGCTCCCAAGCGTCCAGCAGATGTTGTAGTGAGATCTACTAAGAAAATTGTTCAAGAAACTGTTCAAGTAGCTGTAGTTCAACAACCAGAGGGAGACAGTGCTGAACAAGATCCAATGAAGACGGTTCCTGTTGAAGACATAGCGGAGGACGAAGAAAGGATAATAACTGAAATTTCTGCTGAACGGTTAAGCAAAGACAAAGCGCAAAAAGAACCGCACACAGTTCAAGTTCCAGTGGAAGCGCCAGGCAAAAACAAAGTGCAAAAAGGACAGGAGCCACAGCAAGTTTCCGCTGAAGAACCAAGCAAAGACAAAGCGCAAAAAGAACCAGGCAATGAGCCCTCCATAGCCTCAGAAGACCGAAGCAAAGAAGCACCCAAAGCTTTGGAAGTAGAAGACCCACCACTAAAGAAAGAAGATGAAAAGAAGGAAAAGACAGGGGCCCAAGAACGAGAAGTGAAAAAGGAGGAAAAGAAAGGGAAGACTCGAGAACGGAAAGAGAGCAATGAAAACCGCAAGAGAAAGAGAGGGAAGAGAAAAGAATTCGATGGCAATGAAGCGTACAAGACATACGTGTTCAGGATACTAAAGCAGGTTCATCCAGGGATGGCGATTTCCTCCAAGGCAATGTCAGTGATTAACAGCCTGATGAATGACATGTTCGAGAGGATTGCAGATGAGGCGACCAAGCTGTCCAAGTGCAACGAAAGAAGGGCACTGTCTCCAAGGGAGATTCAGGGGGCGGTGAGATTAGTTTTGCCTGGAGAGCTCGGAAAACATGCTGTGCCAGAAGGCAGTAAAGCTGTCACTAACTACGCATCCTACAATGGGAAACGGCCCAAGTTGAATTAACTATTGCTGGTTTTTTTACTTTGTTGTAATGCAATTAACAGCATAACCACTCTTCTAGGATGCTGCTAGATTTTAGGTTTGATGTTCCTTGTTGGCCCCTCTGCATTTTGTTTTTGTACCATAATGGAAAGGGGGTTGTAATTGTCAGCATGTGGCCAGTTTGGTTGGGTTCCTACGAAGCCTTCAGTTTGTTGTTTTGCTGTCTGGTACATGTTCCTTGCGAGTGGACATGTTTTCTACTGCTGCTTCTACGCTACTTTTCAGTCTTGTCCTCTTGTTCCTGTGCTGGTTTGCTTGGTGAGATTACTTGATCAGGTGCCTTAGTAAGCATCCTAGAAAAGAATAATAATGGCTTAGAAACTCTCTCATCACCCTTTTTCCCATCCTCAAGTTTGGGATCATTAACTTTTAATTAGTTTAAGTAAAACATATTTGTAAACCCACCATGCAATTAATTAGGCAGCATCCATGAAAAGCATAAGTCTTTGTTGTACTTTGACCTTTTTCTTTCCTTCTTTATACTGTTTCTTGAGTTCACCCTCTTTTCCTTTCTGTAGAAGTTAAACAATACTAGTACTGCTGTTGAACGTGCAAATGGTCAAATTAAAGGTCAAATGAATGACGGCTGTGGCAGCCAGCTTGAGGGTAACCATTCAACGGACACGTGGCATATCAAAATAATATAGTAGAAGAATTAATGTATTAAGAATAATATTTGTGGAGAATGAGGCAAGCAATCTATTACACTCTAGATGACAGCGTCGGCAAGATCAAGTTTGTCTTAAAAGTAATATCTGTTTTCATTTTTAAATAATTTATTATTAATTATAAATTTTATATTATATAAAAAATATTTTTTATATTTTTAAAATTTTATTTTAAATAAATAAAAAAATAAAATTAATTTTTTCATTGTAAATAAAGAAATTTATAATTAATAAAAAGTTATTCATTAAATTTATTTATAATAATTTTAATTAAAATTAGAGTTTATATAATTATTTTATCAAATAATTTATTTATAAAATAAAGTTTATAAAAGTAAAATTTTAAAATAGATTTAACTTAATTTTAAAAATTATTATTTTTCATAAAAATTTTGTAATAACTTTTAAGCTAAAAAAAAAGGGTAAAACCAAACAAAATCTTAGAATTCAATAGTAAACAAAAGAATGGAGGATATTGAAAAAAAAAGAAATAATATATTAAAAAAATTTGTAAGCTATTTAAAAAATTTAAATAAGTTATTATCTTTTTATTACATTCAAGCAAATAATTAGTTTTTTAAGTCATACAAGTCCATATAACGAAGGTTTAATTTACTACCATTAATCAAAACATAATTTATTAAATTTATATAGACGTGATGATGCGGAAGGTGAAAAATACAAGTGACAATGTTATCATTGCAATAATATTATCATTTTATATTATTATTCATTATGACATGTTATTATATCATGTTAACAAGACATAGAATAAAATAATAAATGACATTGTAATTAATAATTATTAGTTAATCATTTGTTATAAAAATTTAATTGAATTTAATAAAGAATATGAACTTATTTGAATTTTTCATAATAATTCAAAAAATTTAAATATTATGTCAAAATAATTTTAGTGTAATTATTTCACCAAAAATAAATATCAATTGACTGGTTTCAATTTAAAATAAAGTAAGTTACAATCATAAAATTAACATACGAATATGTATATCTTTCATGGTTGGATTAGATAATAACTATTTAGATTTATTTTCATTTAATATTTTTATTTGTTATCATTTCATATTATTTGAATTTTAATATCTTTATATACATTTATTATCTCTTGTTTAAAATTGTTTGTCATGAGATAATAGTTATATTCTGAAAGTTAATGGTGAATGACTACTTTGCAATATCTTGATTCAAATCTAAATCATTTTTAAACACTGTTTTTTTTTTTTTTGAGATGTACATTATTCATGATTGAAATTTGAGACCAAATTCCAAAGACCAATAAGGAAAAACATATACCTAACTCATTCTTACTATGCTATCCAACACCTTAATTTCAACTTTCAAGCATAAATAACTGAAACTAAGATAATTATATACATGAAATAATTTGCTGCAAACTTATGTTACTAATAAAAAATCTTACAAGAAAGAAAAAATAATAGAAAATGTGGGACCTTTATCCCAATCACTAGACTCGTTCTATCATTGTTACACCGCCATCGCTCTTGATGAATCCGACCGCCCACCTTACCCCTCTTATCCTTAAAATTTATCTTCAATTATATATAAGGATACCCCTTCATTCAAAACAAAAATAATAATACTAACGAAGCAAAGTTTACACTTCAACACTCTCTTTTCTCAACTCCAATGAAATTCTACTCCCGGAAACTGTTCCTCTACGATGACCCTCCCTTCTCCACCACCTCATTGCCATCTCCGCCACTTCACCACCACCGCCCCGTCAACACCAACTCCACCTCATCACCGCTGTCCTCCTCTAAAAAGCTGTCCCAACAAAACCCTCCTTTTGACTCTTCCATGGCTCTCACCATAGTCGTTCTCCTCACAGCTCTCTTCTTCATGGGCTTTTTCTCTATCTATATTCGTCGTTTCTCTGAAGAACCAACAGCCCATCTCTCTCGTAGAAGACGCTACCGTGGTGGCTTACTTGACACGTTATCATTGCCGTCCGATCGTCATCATGTCTCAACTCCACGTAAAGGACTTGACCCAACAACCGTTGGATCCTTGCCGGTGTATTCTTACCATGGGGACGCTAAGTACCAGATAGACTGCGCCATTTGTCTGAGCGAGTTCGAAGAGAAAGAATGCGTTAAAACGATACCGTGTTGCAAACATGTTTTCCACGTGGAATGTATCGACACCTGGCTCACCTCCCACGTGTCGTGCCCCGTTTGTAGAGGGACCAGGTTGTTCGAGATCAAGGGCGGTGGTGGAGAGGGTGTAATGCAGGAGAGAATCGATCAGGGCAGGAGTCAGTCTTCTGCGGTTTCTATCGATGACACGTGTATGGTCATGGGAACAACGTCTAGGGTGAGGAGAGCGAGTAGCTGTCCAAGGTTAGAACAACGAGCAATGCTGCAAAGAACATTGAGTTTTTGATACGTACAAGGTGACACGTGTAGTTGTTAACAGCTAGATACTTGCGCTGGCTTCAAAGGTCATCTAGGGGTTTCGAGGTTCGTTTTTGATTAATTTTGTTTGTAAGTTCCTTTCTTTAGCCATACAAGGAAGTGGAGAAAGTGATTGGGGATTGTTTTAGAGAATCATCAATTATTAAAGAAAGAAAATTGCTTGGCCTTATCTACTTTTCTTAATATTTGCTCATTTCTACTCGGCTTTCAACTCTTTGATTATATACTTGGTGAAAAATGAAATTAACGAGCTCGGTGAAACCACGAGCGGTAGCCCGCTGTCAGTTGACACCGATGACTGGTGAAAAGATTTGATGCATGTCGGCATCTAATCAATAATCATCGTATCGAGACAAAAATCAGACCAAAAGAATAAATGACTAATGACTAATCCTTCACGTTTCTTCCCTCCAGTAAAAGTCAAATCTTATGGAAAATTATGGCCACAAAAACGAAAATAAACCACTATACCATACAAAAACAAGTCTCAACAAGAAAAGGAAGGTAAGATGTTATCTCTATTGGAAACAAAAATAGCAAATCACATGATGCCGCGACAATTTACAATTTGCATGAAATGGGGTTTCTTGCAATTATTCTCAAGATCATTTTAAACAGTTCTTCAGCAGGAGCTTTCGACGGTAATTGCCAGAAGAAAATGTCTATCAACAAAAGCAAAAGCACTTTCACCAAAGGAAATAATCTAATCACAAAAGGTGTGGAACCAGGGTGAAAAAGAGGTGAGAATGGATTAACTAGAATTATGCTACAAACTATGACCCTAGCAGGTATGCTTCCCTGTTCAGCTAAGAATCAATTATTGAAATTCACACTGCTAGATAAAAGTCATCTCAATCTCATTGCCAGCATTCGTCATAAAATGTATAGATATAATTGACAATCTCACACACGAGTTTATTCAGATTAGTAATATAATGAATTAAAGACGACATTTTCTGTTTCAATCATACACTCAATTTATGTACTGTATATTATCAAATCACGGCAAGGGGCCCAAGAAGGGGAAAAAAAGGAGAAAATAAAGAAGAAAAGAAGAGAAAATGGAAGATACCTGGAGTGAACCAGGAGCAAAAACTGATGAAAGATTCTATGATTGTTAATCCAGATTTTTCTATTTTCTTTTTTTGATTATTATTAAATATACTCTTCATATTAAAGGATTGAGTAAGCACGGATGACCTCAACTACTGGTGCCCGACACATTGGACACTTTCCTCCACCTTGGACCAACTCATTGGCACACTTTGAGCATGTGCACATGTGCCCACATCTGTAACAATATGAAACAGAAATGAAAGAAATAAGATCACATTGCAAAGGGACTTGGTATTTTTTGGGCTCTATAGGCCTCAAATCTATATGAAACTTGAGGGTAAACTTGATAAGCTTTACCTGTACAACAATGAATCAATATTGCCTTCACAGCATATACAACAGATTCCCTTCCTCACATTATCCCAGTTAGCTGCATCCTTGGGCAAGCTGTCATCAATCACCCCTGCAGCAGATCAACGCAATGATTAACAAACAGAAAGAACAAGAAAGCAAAATGAGCAAATGCTGGCATGAGAAAAGTTTCAGATTCATTATGGAATGAAGAAAACCATTTTGTTACAACATGAAAAATCAGCAGTTTAATCCACTGTCAGAGTTTTCTTGAGGATAAATGAGAGTAATCAGGACAAGTAGAGCCTCCTGAGGATAGATGACAGCAATCAAGAGAAATAGAGCTTCTTGAGATAGAGAAAGAAGAGGGGATGATTCACTTCCCAGCAATACTCCTTAAGGAACTATTACACAAGTTAGCAGATATGCAAGGAAAGAAGAAAGACACCTTGTGAACCAGCTGAACGGTTCAGGGCAGCAGAAACTTCCTGTCTTATTGACCGCTGTAACTCAAGTTGCATATCCATGCACGCCTCTAGCATCCTCTGCATGTTATTCATCCTTTGCTGCAGCCTAGCCATGTCAATCCTCAAATCATTAACGATCTCCCACTCCTGAACCAATTAGCACCAAAAACTCAATTAAAATGGAGACCAAAAGAACAGTAGTTGAACAGATTTAAGCACCTAAAGAGTAGTCCCCTTCAAAATTAGTCAGATACTGAATACTGGCATCCAGCCAACTGCAAATGAAGCACAAGGAACCAGAAGTGTTTCACTCTCCGAAGATAGCAGGAAGTATTTTGCAGTTTGGCTATTCAAAAGTAAGAGGAAGCATTTTGCAGTTTGCTGTCCTAAAGCATATATTATTTAGATGAGTCTAGCTAAATTTTCATCAATTCTGCTAGCTCAGGGAATCTTTATATTAAGTTTCACCAAGAAGGCACAATTATTCTGTGATAATAATGTTAGCAATATCAAACAAAATTTTAATAACATAACAAATAAAGAAACAAGATGCTTTGAGGGAAATATCAGCTTTTTATCAGAAGTATCTATTGAAAAACTGGGATTGTAGATTAATCAACTTTTCAAAAGATAATTGAGAAAAGAATCAAGTTGCAAGCAAGACGAAGAAATGGACATACAATGCCAAAGCGCTGATGCATATCATGCGGTGCCCAATTATAATGGTGTGAATCCTGGTCCCAGAGTGGCTGCGTAGGTGGCATCCTCGGTGAAGGAAGGGCAAGTGGAGGACCCTCAACTGCATCCCCCTGACCCTCATTCTGATCCCTGCTATGCTGTTCTAGATCTTGTTCAAGTGATGCAGCAGTAGGTGATGTTTCATGTAGCTCCCAGTCAATAGAAGCATGATTTTGCCTTTCCACATATGATTGTATCAACTGGTCAAGACTCTCACGGAAACCACTGCGAAGAAGAGTAGACACACTTCTCCTACAATATTAAAAATAATATAGTTCAGAAAACAATGAATTAAAAAATCAAATTTCATACGCCCAACAGTTATAGAATTCACACCTGCTTAAGAGTTCCCTCAGTTCCATACTGTATACATTATCATCATCAGGAAAATAAAATGTGTCTGTCCTTCCCATTGTAACAGGTTCTTGATTAGAAGACACTTCCAACCAATTCCGTGTAGTCTCATGCAAGCCACCATCCTCATGTCGTGCATCAAGGGCTTCTTGTAAATGATCATAGCCTCCATCTTCATTCCCACCATCCTCACGATGCATGTCAGAGGCTTCTTCATTCCCATCCATCAACTCATTATGCTCAACACTAGATCCCTGCCAGTGCACTTCCTCATTTTCCTGATCCTCTTCCTGCCATTGTTCAACTTGAGAAGCAGATTCTTGCCCATCAATATTTTCAACTGGATTGCTTTCCAAATTTTCTAAGTCATTCATTAACCCAAATGCCCCACTTCTCTCACCATCTTGGGGAGAATGTTCATGAGATGCTTCACTATCTTCTCGTAGATGAATATGTTCTCCAGATTCATTCTGCAAAGTTTCAGGGGGCAACTCATTAGCAAGATTTTGTTGCCATTCCCTATCCAAGACTTGTCCAATAACATCTCTGCTTTCATTAGACTCAACACTGGCCGACCACTGCCAGTCTCTAACCACACTCTCAGAAACTTGTTCCCGCCACTCTTCTACACGAGCAGAAGTTTCTTGCCAACTTAAATCTTCAACAACATCACCCTCTAAATCAGTTCTACCATCCAAAAACCTTTGGTTATCAGTTTCCTCATTCTCATGTTCAGATTGGCCATTTAATCCATCTATGACTTCATGTGAATTATTTACTTGGTTCTGTTCATTTCTATTACCATTAGTGTCAGCATTAGATGATGTCTCAGAGCGGTTACCGCTTGCAGGACCACAACCAGAATTATCCAGTCTGGAGAAAAAGCCTTCCCTGATACAAGACACAGTTTCCATAATGTTACTACCAAACGGTGAAAAAATGACATCATATAAATAAAATGGATAAGGGATTGAAAACTTATTATCTAATTCAACCTTAACCATCCTTGTGAACTTCCACTAAGTATCCAAAAAGTCCTCCAAGCAGGTTTAGTCAAGCTATTTCCAAGAAAAAGATGCGCAAAAAGTTCTATTTTTTGCAGTCTAGCCTCTCATTGGCATAACATTCTCATATTGGTAGCAAGCCATTGATAACTAATTACAAACACAATCATAAATCCAACAATCAATAAAGTGATTGGCCAAAAAACACCTATAAAGTTGAATCTAATATTTGACCCCATCATTTCATCATTTATGAGGGACCTCCCCCATCCCAAGTAAATAATGCACATTCACTAAACTACTCAAACTAATAGTTAAATCAAATGAAGAATGTCTATACACTCCAAAGGTTTGTCAAGTCCCCAGTTCCCTGAAGTTCGGAAACTATTCCAATGGACTCTGAAGTCTAGATTACTTGCACAAGCTTACTTGCAAATGAGAGTGTAAAAGGTCCTAGGTCCAGACCAACCAACCACCCCCTCTAAGGTAAAAAAAGGGGGTTGGAAAGAAAAACAGATATCACACCTAGAAACACGGGGCCACATCCTGGTACAACAAATTTAGAATTATAGATGAAACAAATATTCACTACTAAATCATTCAAAATCAAGCAGCCATACCAATACTTCATATCTTAACAGACTAAAATCATCAGGTGTGCAAGTTCTCCAACTTGAATAATAGACTGAAAACGTGTGCAAAGTAGTAGCATTTACAATCTTAACATCTTTATCATATTGCTAAAAACATTCACCGATAGCTTTACAAATTTCAACATACTTAGTGTTACCAAAAAGTTTCTTTCTTGCAGGCCAGAAGATTGGCAAGTTATAAGAGTTAAATCATTGGAAGGGGCATATTTTTAAACTTCAGTGAAAGGTCCAAACTAAATTTGAGTTCTAAATCCAATCTGTTAGATTCAAGAATCTAAATGCAGCTTTGGGTTTTCACAAAAAGTGAGGTAAATATGGAAGTAATAAGACAGAAACTACATTGCTCTGCTGGACAAATTGACAGCACATACTAAACAGTTCAAGTTCCGATTGCTTAAAATTTTGATCAATTCAGGTTCCATATAGTAAAAGATGTGTACAAAAAACAACAGAAAGCAAAAAGGAGTGGAATTGTCTCAGAATGTAGCATCAGATGCACTTTGTTGAATACAGAACCTTTTTATTTAAATGAAATAAAGAATGAAGTACCTTAGACCAGATACAGTCTGTTTTTGTCTTAATAAGCCTAATTCACTGGCTGCAATGGAGGTAGATCTGTCACCTTCAGCCATTCTGTCATTTCTCAAAAATCTACCTCTCAATAATGACTGCAAAAAAAAAACAAGGAAGTGATATGGAAACAAATAAATGCCACTAAAAGCAGTCCATGTTTAATCAAGATGGTAAGACACCCAAAAGGTTAGCAATTAACACTAGGAAGCATTAAGCCACTTGATTTAAAGCTACCAATGCCAAGCTAAGCCAAACTGCAGTTGCCTTCAAAGAACAAGGACATGCATAGAAGATCCAAAAACACTTTTAAAATTTCTGCCAGCCTTTTAGCAGCAATGGAAATAGTCAATAGGTTGACAAATTGCTCTTCAGAGTTATAATATATAAACCATTTAATTTCCTGAACAAGCTAAAAGTAAACATCAACAACTATAGGAAAATGACAAGGCAAGTAGTTGAGACAGCCATGCTAGCATTCCTAGTTTGACAGAAAGTAAGAATTCTGCTCTTTATTCAAAATTATATTCTTTATGTCATTCAAATTCTACCCTGCTTAGTATGATATTTAGACTTAATCTTGTTATTTTCAAGAATTTTAACACGAAAGTATAAATCAATAATCACACATCTAACACTTCCGTTTGTTGGTAGAGCATGTATTACACTTAAAAAATTACTTTTAAGCCGTCAAAGCAATCAAGGCAACTAACAGTCCCATTGCACGTAAGGTGTACCTTGTGCTTTGGACCAGTCCAATAGCTTTCAAAACTATGCAAAAAGCATTTCAATTACCTATGAGAATCTATAAGACCAAAACTACCAAATTATCATCTACCTTATATCTAGTTTTTTTTTTTTTTTGTCTTTCTTTTTGTTTGAAATTTTGGATAGACATGCACGTCATGTGAACAGATAAAGACAATAGCCACCAAACAAAAATGGCAAGACTTTTTATGCATCTACCTGAATACGGTTGCGATGTGCAAAATTTGATACAGCCCGATGCTCCAATAACCCCTGAAGCTCTGTTTGCCTTTCTCTCTCAGCCTTTTTAAGCATATCAAGCAGGGCCTGTCGGCCACATAATTTACGAATGCCCCTACGCACATGCTCAGTGCGGCCTTCATTCTGGTTAACCACCAATCCATCAAGAACTCGTTCAATTTGACCACCAACATCAGCAGCTTGCTCTTCTCTATTGTCAACACAAGCACCTCTCTGCTGGCTATTCATTTGCACCCACTCCCTTATGATTCTGACCCTCTCCTGCTCAGTTTCACCAAGCCACTGGGCCCTCGAACTGTTGTTCCTAAGGGAAACATTAGATGTACGTTCCCTGCCACCACTGTTCATCCACTCCCGAAAAATTTGCCTTACCCTTTCCCTTTCAACTTCCCCCAAATCAGATGAATGTTCAAAATTAAAATTACTAGAATCCTCATTCCCGTTTTGTGACCCAAATCGATCTGGGGACCATTGTCCAAACTCATTCTCACTCACACTCACATCCTCAAAAACACCACTATGTTCACTATTTCGGCTATCTGAAAGATCAGTCAATGAGAGGTCATCACTCCTTTGCTGGAGCATTCTTTCACTAGCTCTCTCTTGAGCATGACTCACCACATGCTCATCCTCAAGCTCTCGCCACATCTGCAGGAGTGAGGATGCCCGGGTGCTACCATTTTCCTGCCTTCTTGATGCTTGAGACTGAGACTCCCTTAGGAAAGTATTATCTAGCACAGAAACATTGTGTAGACCAGCAATAGCCATACTACTCAAAAATCTAAACTATCAAACCCTTTCAACCCATCTGCTTCAATCGCATGAAAAACCGCATTTATTTACAAAAAGAAATACAATGTAGCAGACGATCCCCTCCAAAAAAATCAATCCACACCTAAACTAGTAAATCTCTTCTTCATCATCATTTATCGGCAATAGCATGGCCATCACGGTCATCGCCATCACTATCAATCTTCAAGCAAACACACAGGAGGGCAGCAGTAAACCACGTATTAACTCCTCTAATCTTCCGAAAACTCTGCAACAACTAAGAATCTCAGTTTCTTTCTAATTTACTTTCTTCAATAAATTAAACCATTCTTGAGATTAAATTTCCTCCACGTTAAGTTTCACCGTGGACAAAATGAGAAAGAAGAATAGAAATCACAGTAATTCTGGAAACCATTTACAACAACCTCCACCAAACACAGCCTAAAAACAGTAATCTGGGTTAATTAAATGGATTAATCCCTTGTTCGGCCGCCGAGAAAATGTAAAAAGATAACAAAAATTCCAAATCTCGAATTTTCCATCTCTCGCGAACCAAAGTATCCAAAAAATTGTTATAAAAAAAAGAATTAACCTTATACAATGTCATGGAAATTCAAAATTAATTTTCCGTTCTTTTCCTCACATTTCTCAGCAACCAAATAAGAGAAACGAACAGCACTACCAAATCAGCATTCGGAAAAAACAAAAAATACAAAAACTGAAGATCGAAACCACAAGAAACAGCACCGTTTAAAGAGCGAAGAACCGAAAAAGGAAGCAGAAGGAAAAAAAAAAAAACGTACCGCAGAAGCTTGAGCTCTTTGATTTCGAAGTAAAGAAAACGAAACCTAAAGAGAGAGAGAAAGAGAAGGAAAGAGAAAATGTGAAGAGAAAGAACTCAAGAGAGAAATAGGAAGAGAGAGGGAAGAAGAGGTTTTATGAATAATTAATGAAAAAAGGAGACACATCATTTTTCCCTTTTCTTTTATTTATTTATTTTTTAGCTTGTTTTTAACATTTTACGGTTTGATGGATGCCTATAAAATCTTGCCGTAACACTAACGTCTTAAAATCAGGAGGCGAAGACGAATAGGACGTCGACGCGTGGATAATGTCCTTTTCTCCCGGGGTTAATTATGAAAGTTTCCAAATCTTGGATTTAACGGGATGTGCAGAAAACGACGCGGCGTTTTTTCGTGATCTTGGAATTTTGCCTCCCTCTCCCTTTCTTTCCCCGTTGGGTTGGAAATTTCAAAATAAAGTTGGGGAAGGGCAAATATGGAATTTCAACTAACGAGGGAGAATGACGTTAACCGGTGAATGTTGTGGCGTTAACGGCAATTCAAAAAAGAGGTACCACAAGTCTACAGCCCTTTTTTTTGGTAGTTCGAAGGTTATTTTAAGATTAAATATTTATCTCAATTTTATTTAATTAAAATTTAATTAGGTATTGCCTTGATCAACATAATAATGAGGTTAGATCAACTTTCTTGCTTATGTTTCCATTTCTGCAGTAACATTTTTCTTTTTCCTCTTATTATTCATACATATGTTATTATACAAATTGGATTTTCATAATAATTGATACTATTTATTTAATCGATAAAAGATTTCATCTATCGACCAAATTACGGAATGACAATCATATTTTTCTAATATTTTTAATATCTTTTCATTTGTAATTACTCGAATACAAAATCTTTTTTTAATTATTTTTAAATAAAAAAGTTTTATTTTACAAAATGTAAAAATAATTAAATTATTCAATCACTTAATCAATGTAAAATATATCATTTTTAATAAAATCGTGTGCTCAAGCTATTAGTACGATTTGAACTCATAACCATCTCTTATCCAAGCCATTAAATAGAGCCACTCACTGGGTTTTTGTCCTCTTGCAGGACTTTGCCAAGGATGACCCCAAAAAACCCTTCTTTTGCTGCAAGAGGTTAACCAAGAAAAAGTATATGAAAATGGTATCCATGGGTAGGTTGGAATATGGGGAGATAAGGTGTTAGCATTAATGTATAAATCTTCTAGAAGCAAGGTTGGCAAGAATTGGCTACTAAAATGAAATGATTGACTTTTTAAAGACAAATGGCAAATGTTAGAATGTTGATTCAAAATTGAGAAGCTGGGCTTAGCCTAAAGCAAAGTGATTTATTACTAAATTTACTATGATTATAACTGCCCAACTGTTGCTATTAAAGCCATCTCTTTTTCCTTTTCTTTTTTTTATGCAAGGTGGGTTTAACTTGTGAAGTTTATGATTGGATGTGTTAATTAAAAGTTGGGTGCAAGAAAAAGCCATCATGTTAATTAGTGTAAAGCAATGTTTAGCTTATTAAAGCATTGCTCGTTGGCACTATATATAACATAATGTATAAACTTTACTACTTTATATTATAAAATCGAGCCTGTTGAAAAGCTCATTGACTAATCAATTGTCTCGAAAATTTAGGCTAAACTAGAAAGAACTCATCTAACTTTTATGTTGATACACTCTTTTCACCCAAAATCAAAGTCCTAGAAAAATTAATTACTATTACATGTAAAACATGAACAATAATTAATGACCTTGAACCGAGAAGGAATGGCAGAAAGAAATGTTTTAAGATTCAAACACAACCTTTATGACACTCCCTATCTATCCTAACTTGTTGTGAATATTTTTTTTAATTTACGAAATCATTTTTTTTAAGATTATTTTGATAAAGTACGTAATATTCACATTTATAAATTTTTAAGATCTATTTTATATACCAAATGTGATATTGAAGTGTTTCTCTCTTACTCAATTCGATAATATTTTTGTCGTGATCAACCACCCTTACCTTCTTTTTAGAAATTCCTAACATAAGTTAAATCTAAATTAAATATGTTCTTATATCACTTAATTTGTTACAAAATTATTATTTTTTCTCTAAAAAATTAACCTATTAAAAAAAATTATGATAGTGTGACATACATACACGTCAATATATATTAAAAAACACCCATTATAATCATGTATCTTTGAGTCCACCCAACATAATTGGGAAAATGATGCTTATCCTATTTTATCTTAGCTATATACATATTGTAAAGAAATTCCTTCCTTTTTTTGTTAATTGTGAAATGCACCAGTCTTACAAAGCAATAATTGAATTTAAGAAAGGGAATGAACACCTTGAAAGGAATACTATACATTTCTACTCAACAATTTCCGTCGGCTTGTCAATTTTAACATGTATCAATCTTGAAACTATGTTCAGTAAAATAATTTTTTATATAAATGAAGGGTTCAGAGCAATTAATATGTATTAATCATTGCTTCCCATCTGATCAATCTAACTCAACTATTCTTTTACTAATTTTTACCGTCAATCATAATGGCAATTTAAATGAAATTAAGACCCATATTTATATAAATATTATCCCGTACATGCATGGAACTTGGAAGCATTGTTCGTATCATTATACAATAAACAAATTGAAGAAAATGGGTTGACTCAAAATCTAATGCCAAATGCCAGAAGGCGTCAGTAGTGCTTAATCATATAGTAGTTTATATATATATATATATATATATATATATATATATTTATGACGGTGATTGTGACCAATTCTTAAGATTGTTTTAAGGTCAAAATGCTAGTTCAATGCCCGACCAATTGCTAGCTTAAACTGATTAAGGTCTTGATGACTACTTTATTGCGTGCATCCATCCACCTTCGTGGAGGTTGCTTGTCACTACCCAGTCCACATAATCATAGAGCCGACCTCCATCTAAATTTGATGCATTGGATCATAATGTTAATTATATTGCTTTATCATTTATTATCAATACTAATCATGAATCTTATATATTGCTATGGGTCCTTAATTTCGACAATGCTAACCTTACACACACATAATCATTCACAGAAATATCAAATATTCATTTGGATTTAAGAGATGGAGTAAGATTTGAATAAAAATCTCAAGTTTTGAATATTTAAAAATAAACTATCTTTATATTTTTTAATACATTTATATATGTTATTAAATTATTCATATACTTTTTATTTTAGGTTATGATTATTAATAAATCCCATTGTTATCAATCTAAAAAAATTAACAAAAACATATATAAATAATAATGGATAAAATAATATTTTCAATAAATCAAATAAATATATTGAACCCACTTCAAAATTAATATACATGCCTTAGTAATTGTCCATTATGTATCTCAAGGATAATTAGCAAATGTTGTGAAATAGTGTTTATAATGAGTTTGTGAAAACGATTATTATTATTATTATTATTATTATTATTACAATGGATGGAATCCTCTATATATATATATATATATATATATATATTAGTCATAATCTGAATAATGACCCCTCCATTAGCAGATATCAAGAGAACATATAAGCAAAATGATTGTGAGGCATTGGCCCCCCAAATGTAAGGGCCATTTAGATAAACCCAACAACTTGTCTCTTCTTAATGGCACATGTACTTGCAAAATGCGGTCATGGGTCCTCGGATTGCCCAAAAGATCATGTTCCTGTCTAGCTTACAACCAAAAGTCTCCTTGGGCGAACTTGAATCTTCCCCAAAGGTCACGTGGAAAGCTCCCTCAAAATAAAATCTATGATATTTTCATCATGCACTACACCATTACTTCTTCCCACGTCTTCCTTCTTCTTTATTATTATTATTATTATACTTTGTTAAATCAGCACAAATAATATACTAAAATACTAATTAATCATGTTACCAAGAAAAAATATCTCCATTAGTACCCGAGATTTCAATTTTAAGATCTTAAAATCGAGTCATCATACAAACCGAGAGGTACGAGTGTATCATATCGAAAACAGTTCCTTAAAAAAGAAAATAGTAAACCGATAGAAACAAGAGACAAAGAGCTAAATGAATTGCTGTAAAATGCAGTTGAATAATTGGTTATTATTGATGGGCCTTAACTAGAAGGCGACTGGCTTAATTTATTCATGTTTTGCAAATAGAGAACAGCACAGGGACAAACAGAGGCAAACAGATGAAAGGATGAATTAAGAGTGTTAGGTAATCTGTCTTTCACTTCTCCACTTTCCATGAGCCTTTGCCCTGTTTCCTTCACAGTATATCCTCTAGGGGAGAGGGGTTTCCCTTTTAGAAAGATGCCATGCAGAAAATGGTCAATTTTGGGGGAGGGGTCAAGCTAGGCACTCATGTTGATGATCAGAACTGGCAGCTTTAAGGGCACATGCTCTTATTTAAATGTCACATCTGGCAAGTTTATAATGGAAGGACACTATTATATATATGTATATATATATATGTGCCACCTAGGGGCCCCAGGACATGGGGGTTTGGTTATTTTTTCTCATGTTAAATTAAACTTGTGCCTAAAGGAATTTGCTGCATCTCTTTTTAAAGGCCAACTCCGCACCAAAATGAAGCATACCCTCCTTCTTAGGGCAGGGCATCTGTCAAAAGAGGGGGGCACATCTTATCTTGCGCCGTTGCTTTTGCTATCTTATCCTTATGCCTCCTCATTGGAACCAAATAGTCATTCTCCAGCAAACAATCACTGGATTGTAGCTGATGCTGAAGCCATCGAACTCTTAACAGTGACAGATATTGATGAGTAGTCTAGATATCATAGAACGAACAATTATTCCACTTTTTTTTGCTAATTACAGATTGATGATCATCAAATTACTATGTGTTAGAAATAACTACAAACTATGATCAATTACTGATGAAAATGATCGAAACAGTTCTACTGATTCCATATATACTCCCTGATGTAACTCTCCCTATCGATTTCCTTCATTCTGATCAGCTAACAGTTGACAGATTTGACATTTGTTTTTGTAAACAAAATATGGGATTGAGATAATCAAAGGAATTAATGAAGGAAACCAGACATCATTGTTCAAATACATGAATATCGGGTCAGTGACCAGTGCCAATGGCATCCTTTTCTTTGCAAATATGGCTAGATCAGGACTCTATTACCTACTCCATGTTAGACAAGTCATGAGACTTTTCATCCCAAGAAAAATCGTCTCATGGCAATATAGCCCTTCATAAAGAGTTTCATTTATTGAAGGATTAGTGATCATTTGGTGTAACAACACATCAAACTGAATGAGACTTTTTCAGTACTAAAAACCTGTGGGGTCTGTAGGTGTAAGCTATTGAAGAGTTTTAATTAGTTTCACCTGCAAATTTGCAAGTAACTGCCAGACTTGGCGTCAAGGTTAATGTTCTTAGAACAGATGAAATGATGTTTACCAAGTACTAACCAATTAGCAAAGAGGGCAGTTTCACCTCATTCCAACAATGAATTCTTTCTAATATATATTCTTAATGAAAATAATGTAAACTCTTCTCAGTTTTTGGGTTAGTGTGTAGTTTTTCCTTTTGACTTGTACCATTTTTAAATCATAATAAAATAAAAATATCACACTCTAATATTTAATTTATTAATTAATACATTAAAAATTCAAATTCTCCTCTATCTCAATCTAAAAAAAAAAGGAAAACAAAGACACCATAGCCCATGTATTTTATAGGCCAAACCAACAGACTATCTCAAGCTGACAGCATTACAGAAGGCTCAAGGCCCATTTCTGCAGGCAATTTGAGCAGATGGAAGCCTCTTATACTTGAAACTTGGAAATGTTTCTAATATAATTTTTCCTTCTAATGTCATAAATTCTGAGATTTTTATTAGAAAGATTTTTATGTTCTAGCTATGATCGTAACATTATCTTCTTGTCTTACAATAAAAAAAAGACTTAAAAAGGAAAAGTATAAACGACAAAGATGAGTAGTGAACACTGATTAATACATTGATTTTGATACATACTCAAAGTTTTATGATAAAGGGTAAAAAGAGCAACAACAATTTTCAAACCATATATTAATCAAAAGAGAAAACAATAAGAATATCATGGAAGAGAAAAATGGCAACAACAAGACACCAATGCAGCCATGTAGCAGAAGGGGAAAAAAGAAAGAGAAACAAATTCCGAAGGAGAAGAACAAAATCACTCTAAACTAAAGTTCTACTTCACATGGTACCTTGTCGAAATGCTTGTACCAAGAAAAGTGCAATGTCACTGAGGAACACACAATCCTTAGATTACGATGCCTAGACTTCCATATACCTACCTTAAACCGAATCTTTGACTTAAAATGAACATCAACTTGGATCTCCCCGGAAGCTTTTTCAACCTTGATGTCCTTAAATATTGATGGTGACAATGCTAAATTTTGAGCCGCGAGCTTCGATTCCACTCGGGTCGCATTCCTATGAGGTTGAAAGAAGGGCTCAACTGTGTTGAACGCCAGAGTTTGATCTTCGTATGTCACTGCAGACTCAATGTAATCGTAGTAGAGGGAGACTCTGCTATTAGGATTATATGCCTTGAGGACAAAATCGAATGTGGCATTGAGATGGTTATTGGTTAGGTTGAAATTTTGTATTGAACCATTTTCCATGGTGTAAACAAACCTTTTTGGCCTAATGATTAGCCATGTGATCAGCACGGCTAGACCAACAAGAACAAGAAGGGCTAGCAAGCAAGTAGCGAGAAATCTTACCAGGTTAAAGTGTTTTGGTGGCTGTTGTGTAGCTTGTGCTGTATTGGTGTTACCATTTGCCATTTCGGAGTGACAATCTTATGATCTGAACTCTGAACTCAGAATGTTGAATGTTGTTTTATACAGGATAAAAGGTTAGCGAATATTTTGCCCCGATGGACTCTTAAATATATATATAAATGCAACAGAATTGTTAAATGTTTTCTCTAGTCTTTGTTCTTTTATTTCTTTAATTTCTTTAATTTGCCCTTTTTCTTTGTCATTCCCTTTGAGGGACTTTAAGGTTTCTTGAATGAAACTCAAGACATCTGAAAGATTCATGTGCTGTTCTTTTCTTCTGGTTCAAATGCTGCAAGATTCATTGCCGCAACCAATTAACTCTCCGGCTCTAGGCTGAGCTGGCTGCAGCCTGCAGCCTAATCCCAATTTTCACTTTGCTTAGTTTGGCCCAGCATTGGAGTGGAAGAATATGCTTTTCATATAGAGCATCAATTTGATACCATATGCCAGTCTGAACTGGCTTTGCTTGTATCAGATGTAGATGAATATAAATTTCTTTTCTTTCCACACCCAAAAAAAGGTTAAAAAGAAATCCAATTGCTGATGTTAGAAGCTTACCAACTAGATTACTTGAGATGCTTTTCTGAGTGGATTGCCACTTTAATTAGCCAAGTCCATTAGGCACTAAAAAAGGGTGTAATTTTTCATGATTGACAAAATCCCAGAAAGGTGGAGCTTTTAGGACTATCAAACTTAATTTTGTTGGTGTTGGCGGATAGGTAGTAGTTTCAGAGATGTTTAGATAAGAGAATCTAGTAACCACTGCTTATGCTCATTAGGAAAAAATTCCTTCTAGGAAATTCAACTCTTAGATCATGAATCAATTCTATCATATACTCCTAAAACAATATATAGTCCTGAGCTCGAGATTATTGTTAGCAATGGTGATTATCAGATGAGTTCTTAGCAAGGTGGTTTCTCCATTTCTGCTCAGTTGTTTTCTTTTCTCTTTGCATTAGGTCATCCTTGTTCTTCTGTTTCTGCTTTTCTGGCAGTTATCTCCTGGTTTTTAGGAATTTTTTGAAACAAATATGTATAAAATTAAAAAGATTAAAGAACAAAAGTTTCCATTTCAAAATGTCCAATAGCACTTTTTTTAAAAAAAAATATTTTTCCTATAATTCCAACCCTTCTTGTCTAAGCTGCCACCCACATTGGCTTGGCTTAATCTCCCTTAAGACTTTTGGATAAAGCTTTCATCCACGCTTTCTTTCTTGAGTTTTCAGTTGATATCATAGGCTCTACTTGATGTCAATTGGTACCTGACACTTGGCAGACGTTGCTGAATGCTGGAGGGGAGCTAAAACACAGAAAGCTTGAAGACATTGCATCAATCCAAAAGTTTAACCCATAAATCCTATACATACATACATATATATGCTGCATTTGTCTTCTGATGTTTCTTTAAAGTGATAAGACCAGCTGGATTTAGGTTTAATTTGATTAATTATGCTCAATATCCTACTTTCTGCTTCAATAACGACTAAAAAGAAGTCATCAGGCTAAATGGTTTACCATTTAACTCAAATTGGAGCATTGAACAAAGGCAGTGGACAGGCTGACACCTGGCTTGAGCATTACTTATCCAAATTAAGGATACGTGCTAAAGCTCGAAAGGATATGCATAAAGATTTCTATTTCACTTGCTGATCCTTTGCTTTACATCCAAGGTATTCCAAGCCACATTTTTCAAATAACTCAATTTCCTGAAATGGAAACAGTAATAAGTATATTTAGCAACATTTACACTATACAGATCTACATAATCAAACAGAGTCACACAAGTTTTTTATTTCTCTACAGTGCGGGGGGGGTGACAGTTGAGTAGAAGTCCTTGTTTTGAGTCTTAGTCCACAGTAAAATTTGAAAAAGAAAGGATTCTTTGAAGTGTATCATCATATATGCCACATGTATCAGAAGTAACACTGAAACTAATAAATTTAGAAGCTGATATTTTCAAGATTATGATACTTCGAGCAGAGTTTGATCCTCTTAGCTTACTCTCTTTCCTATCAGATTTGAACTTTCAGGCAAACTTAAAGTTCTTAGTTTCCTTTATATTTCTTGCTTCACCTCTAAGTAATTCCTAAGCCACCCTCACTTCAACTTTTTGATGTATAGGAGGATAAATGCATCCCAGGAAGCATTGAAAAACTTAATACAGACTCCATGCAATAAATGATATGCCTTGACAGGTTGTTGAATTTGATTCCAGTCCTGTTCAGTGCTACCTTTTTGCTGTAAGTAGACAAAAGCATCCCCTGTTAAATAATTAAATTTCATCAAATGTCCAATTTTTTTATGAGATAGTCCACATTGAAATTAAACAAAGGAGATAGGTGATCATGTATGAGTTAGGTACCACCTTCTCATTCTGATTCCAATTTTCTTGCTCATTTTCTTCTCTGGGTGATCATCACATATCAGAATCTGCTTAATTTGAACTCAGGATTAAGCATTACGCCATCAATTGGATGGAACTTCTACTTAGCATCTTCCCTTTCCCCCTTCCTTTTGCAGTAACAATGAAAAACAACACATATGCTTTAGCTAAAGAACAGGCGGAGACAAAAGTAAAATCCACACCCAAGCAAAGTATTTTTGAGGCAAAGCATGTTAAGCAGCTGAAAACCACGCGCTACACACGCACGACACGCTCATCGAGTCCTTATCACAAGCAAGATGAATCAGATCAAACAAGGAATGTAGCGCGTGGTAGCGTTTTAAAGTTAAAGTGTAGTACTATTTTATTGATAAGGCAGGCAAAAGATGCAACAGAATAAGAGGAAAAAAGGGCAAAAGTTGTGGTCACCAAATGTGGAGCAATGTAGTTGGTCGCCGCATATCCCTTGGAAGATGCGGTCCTTTCCATTTGGCATAAACCACAGGGAGAAGAAACCCAATTCAAATAGCCACATTGTTTCTGTCTTTTATAAAGCTGTCTCACAGATATCACCCTCAGCTAGCTAGAAGCCATACAGGATTACGACTGATGAGCTATTATTTCAAGATAGCTGGGCATTTCACTTAGTCATGGTGCCACCCCCACCATGCCAGAACCCAACGAAACTTGGCAACAGCAAGGGCTTAGTTGGTGTTTTCAGCATGGTGGGAGGTGGCAGAGTATAAATATTCAAGGTATGAATTTGATTTGATGGGAGGAATGGGGATTTTGGTTGAATTGCAATAGCAAATATGTCAACCACATCCAGGGGACTGTTTCCCCCACAGGGCAACTATAATCCTTTGGCATGCACTTTAAGTTGAAGATGATCTCTTATCTCTTCACTTCATGTGATGGGAGAAACTGGGTTTTTTTAAATTGCAACCAGATTTCACTGTAAGGTCTGGTTTCTCCCACAGGGCAACTTCAATCCTTTGGCAGTTTCACTTCTCTTTGCGCCATGTGATTTCATCGTTGGAGAAGGTATGAAGAACCATCTGCAGCATGGCCGAGAGTTAGTTTTCTCTTTTAGTAATCTCAGTTTTACGTTTTCCTTCGTTTTTTTTTTTTTTCATATTTTCTTAAGTGTGTGTTGCATGAAATAAGCAGTGGTTCGTGGGTGCTTTGCATTTGTGATTTTTGTTCTGTAACTTCTGGATGTATCAGAATATAGCAAGTAAAGTGCAATCACCATATGTTTCAGAATCCAGATCGTTTTACTGGTTTGCAGCTTAATGTTAGGCCATCCAAAAATAAATGAATGGCAGCTCATTTGATTTAGTTTATTGTTGTTACCTGTAGATCCATTGTGCTAATGGGATATGTCAATAAGAACTCAAAACCCCATGCAAACCACGAAGAAAAAAGGATTGGAAACACTGCACATGCACATAATCAGTCCATTACTTTATGTGATATTTTTTGAGACATCGATCATGATTTTACCGATACGAGGGCACATGCAGTTTTTGACCCACATATATACCTAATTATGAGTAATTAAACATAGAAAAATACTTAATCAATACACCCAAGGTGGCGAATGGTATGTCTTGTAGATATTACTCGATAAATGTAACTGACATTCAACCCCTTAGCATTTTGTGGACTGTTAATCCGTTCAAGGCCATCTCAAGCATCTTTTCATAGTTCGATACACAATCTTATTCATATTACATTTAACTTTGAAGCAATTTTATCCCACCTACCACCAATCAAGTTAAATTTGCTATTCTGCAGCTCAGATTCGGCCATTTGGCTTCTCTTCATACAAGTAAATACCACGATACAGTTTTCCAACCAATTTGATATGGTCATACTTAAACAAGAACACAAAGGGATTTCAATTCCTTAAGCGACTTCTGTATAACCCACCACTCTTGCCAAATTGAAAAGCAATGCCATCTCTCCAGCTTGAGCTGAAACCTGAGGAAACTACTCTGCCCATAGGGCCAGAACTATAGCATGACTGCGCCAACATTCAACAAGCATTAACTCTTACAACTACAGCCCTGAAGGACTAGCATAAAAATGGAGACATAATCTGGGTTCTTGTAGCCACGATGATTTTGTTAAGATCCTGGAAAGCTCATAATTATTCTCAAACAGAGCAGGAAGGTATAAACTCTAAACTCTAAAAAGGAATTGGTGATACAGCGCATGAGGCGGCCTTTGCCGTCCTCTGCCTCTCAAGACCATGAAAGCAAACTCAAAGTCCAAGAAAAGGTAAGCAAATAAGCATCCATCGTTTCTGCCCTTGCTAGCTCAAGTATGGGCAAAAGGAGGAGCACAAAAGGGATGGTGCGGACAACATTAATGGCCTTTCTGTTAATTAGAAAATGAGCTCCTGAGGACTGTGATGGTTCCAACTTTTTTCTTTAATTTCTTGATATGTTAGACAAAGTCACCTGACTATCTAAGATATTTGATTTTTTTTCTCTGGAGAAGGATAGTGTATCTGATCAATTCCTTCCAACAGTGCTACACGTTCCAAATTTCGATTAGGAGGCAGACAGCAGAAAGTGGAGGAGCAGACTTTAAGCCTGTGCTCCTGCTCAAAATCAGGAATATTCCGACTGTCTTACCAACAACACTTTAAAATCAACATGTTTCTACCCCTTTCTTGCTCCTCTGCTGAAAACTGATATGTTTGAGTACTCTACCTAGAAGTATATTTTGAGCCAAGGGCCAGCTATTTTAGCTAGAGGTTTTAGATTCCAAGGCAAATTCTTTACTACAAGCCGATGGATTTAGATCTGTCCCATTTTGTTGGCACTGTGGCTGTGGGGAGAACTTTTTAAAGCATATATGATAGGTTTATTCGTTAGTATCATCAAAAGATACTTTCTGTATGCTACAATGATTTGTTAAACAATTTGAAATTTTAATTTGAAGATTTTTTGTTCAAATTATAAAAATGAAAACATATGATTTAAGAAAGAAGAAAGAATTACTTTTCTTCGTAACATTCAATATCATATGTACTAAAAAAAATTATAATTTCATGTAACATAAGCAATTTTGAAGCTTTTTCACAAATCCGCACTATTTGCCTCATGGAAGCCATCTAGTTATGTCCAGATGTCACAATTGCAAAGGAAGATGTCATGGTCTCAATAGAAAGTCATGAATCTTATATTGGTTATGTACCAAAATGAGATTAGGTATTAACTGCTCATATTATTTTTAATTTATGAGGTACTTTTTATGAGATCAAACCATAAGATCAATAAAGTCCAAGTAGGCAAAACCATAACAAAAAGTATCATGGTCTTAACGGGGAGCCATTAGTCCCACGTCGGGAAGTTGTCATGGTCCTAACAGGGAATTATGAAAGTCACATCAATAGAGGATGTAATGGTCCCCGAAAGAGTCATGAATCTCATATGTATTATATGCTAGAGTGAGACTAGATATTTAAGGGTTCACATCATCTTTAACATAACTTGCTATAACATACCTTGCAAATTGGTTTGTACTGTCACAATTGGTATCAAAGTGAGCTTTAAGGAATGATGTGTCACCATGGGATTTATGGTTCCTTTTTGGGACCATGACATCCTCCTTGATGTAAGATTAATAGCTCTCTATTCGGTCCATGACATCCTCTCCAATGTGAAATTAATAGCTCTTTGCTAGGACTATGACATTCTCTTCGATGTGGGATTAATAACTCTCCATTAGGTTTGTTACATTTTCGCCCACTCCAACAAGAGCCTATCCCCAGACCTTTACACATAAGTGGGGAGCCATTAATCCCTTGTGCCACCATGGGATTTATGGTTCTCGTTTGGGACCATAACATCCTCTTTGATGTTAGATTAATAGTCCATCACATCCTCCCCGGTATGAGATTAATAGCTCTTTACTAGAATTATGACATTCTTTCCGAAATGCGATTAATAACTCTCCATTAGGATCATTACATTTTCCCCACTCCAACAAGAGCCTATCTCCAGACCTTTATACAAATAAGCAGAGAGCCATTAATCCTATATCGAGGAAGATGTCATGGTCTAAAAAGAAAGTCATGAATCTCACATCAATTGAGTATCAGAGTGAGACTGGGCTGGTCCCAAATTAGATTGAGACTAAACTGGCACCAAAGGAAAATAATGAACCCCACATCAAATGTGTATTAGAGTGAGATTAAATATTTGAGTCCATAAGATCAAAATAAATAATATCTTAAAAGTTGGTATAGACCATCACATTAAGACTGAAGTAGTAACCATGACCAATATTCCTAGCTTATTAAATTTGTACATATATCAAATTGTTGCTTTGAAAAACAAGAGGGGAAGCTTAGGGAGTTGATACCAATGTCAACTTCACCCAAATGAACCTAATAAAGTTGCTTTGCTTTCCAATCTTCGTTCTTCACCGCAAGTTTTTGGCCTTTTTGCAACCAAATGGAGAATTGAAGAAATACAGATTAACACTCATCTAGCTAATTATAAATTCAAAAAGAAATTATGGTAAGAAATTATAATAATAAATTAAGTGCCTATAATCATAAATTCAATATTAATTACAAATATTAGTCTAAAAAGTGATATTTTCTTGAATATTTCTTTCAAGTGAAATTTCTGACATTGATCAAATATCAATTGGATGTCTCTCACACACGTTTCTTTCACATTGCTGAAGATACTTGTGAATTGGCTTACATCCCATTTGGTTTTGGTAAATTTGAAACTTAGAATTGTTTTGAAGTGTTTTGTAAAAATGAGAATTTTTTTATTTAAATTTCTTTGTAAATTCCTTTTGTAGTAAGCAAACCCAAATTAGTCGTAATTTCCTTGGCAATTTTATGTACCTCTCCTAGGATATATCACGCAAAACCAAAATTGAGTGCATAGCTTACTTAAAATTTGATCTCACTTTGAACATGAGATGCCCAAGTCTCCTTCAATTCTTGATCCTTTCTACAAGGAAAGAGGCACGAAGGTTGGTTTTTTTGGAATACATGCACATTGTCTTCTTTATTTTCTATGCTATCCAAAGTAAGAATTCGTACTAATTTTTTGTTATATTCTTATTTTATATAAAGTTAAATTTTTAATCTACTCATTGACAGGGACGGAGTTAGTCAATTTTTATTGAGAGGCTAAAGGCTAAGAAGAATAAAAGTTAAAAATTTTGAAAACTAATATATTGAACTTAACTATTAATAATTAAAAGATTTATAATAGATAATAATTTTATATAACATATAAATAAAAAATAAAAAGAAAAAAACTTATAATAGTGTTATAAGAAAGTTTTTTGTAGGAAAGTTTTGTTCAACAATGGCAATATCTTTTTTAATATAAACAACTAAATTATTTATAAGAAATTTATCATTCATTTTGTTTCGAAGTCTTATCTTTCTCAATATAAACGACTAAAAAAATTAATATAGTTAACATTTAATATTCTTATTTTATTATATTTAAGTTTATAATACTAAATATTAAACTATAATGCATAAAATATAAATAGTTAAATACGATATATAGAATTAATAATTTCTTCTTATACTCAAGATAATTTTCTTTCAACTAAATTTAAAACGTAAAGCATATTGAAAACATATACTCAAGATATTTTTTTCTTATATAATTAAGATTAATAAAAAATAATATTAGTAAAATTTTAAACAATAACCAATAATGCAACACTAAAACTTATATTTGAGAATTACATATGCAATAATGTTTTAATTTTTAAAAGTTAAAATCATAAAAAATAAAATCCATGGAACAGAAAAAAAATATAATGATAAGTAGGAGATATAAATTATATAACAAAAAAAAATATGGTTGATAATTCGTAGAAATTTAAAAAAGAAAATCTATAGAAACTTAAAATATA
Organism: Theobroma umbraticum; assembly: GCF_002168275.2. Lineage (NCBI taxonomy): Eukaryota > Viridiplantae > Streptophyta > Magnoliopsida > Malvales > Malvaceae > Theobroma > Theobroma umbraticum. The sequence goes on from NW_018397257.1 coordinate 8,952,689, forward strand.
TGAACAAATAGAATAGAATTGAAAAAATATAAATAATAATAATATAAATAAAAATTAAATAAAAACTTAATTTTTTATAATTTCACAATATAAGGACAGAAAAGAAAAGAGAAAAATATGAGTAGAGAAACTTAAAAAATTAAAAATTTTTTAAAATTTGAGTGAAATTAAATGGGGCTAGTAAGGTTATTTTATTTTTTAATTATATTATTTATTTAATAAAAAATTATAAAAAAAATATAATATATAAAAAATTTTAAAAATTTTGAAGGTGTCATGACAAAAGGACTCTCCGCCCCTGCTCATTGAGAATACTTTTTACTTAATATTTATTGAGTGTAAGAATTTTTTAGTATAAACAACTTACATGTTTTCTAACTGTGCTATCGTTATGGGTTTGTATTTCTAATCAAAAGACATGTATGATAGGATGTGGAAAGTCTATATTTATATACTCCAAATCTAATGTATCTTTTATTAATAAGAGATTTGTGAAATTTTACCCCATTCAATTATATAATGTCTTAGTTGCATTAACTCTTTACATAAAAAAAAAAAACTTTTACAGTAATCCGGATTTATCTCAATTTTTATATCTCTTATCGAGATTTCAAATCAACAAAGATTTGAATTTACTTTGATATTAATTGTCACGAGTCCATGTTTAAGAGTTCAATAGCAGCTTTTATTAGCAAAATGATAGTTTCTTGCTTGTTATTTAGTGCAACCTTAATAAGAAACCTAAAAGTATCACTTACTAACAGTGGTATGGAGATTAATCCATCATCAAACCCGAATCATCCTATCACCCTCCAATTTCATTTCTCCTATTTCTTCCATCAAATTGCATTAAAGTTTAGTCATGGCTAAGCCCTTAATATTAAGCTAAATCCTGCCTAACTTTACCTAGAAAATACCAATATTCCCGAAAGATGCTCAAATTTCCAGGAAATGAAGCCCAACCCAAATTCACTTTGTTTAAACCAAATTTAAAAATGTGCTTCACTATAGTTGGCCAAAATTCCAAAGTTTTAAATCCCACTAACGGCTACAAAATAATTGCCACGTGGCAATCCATTCTTTTCTCCCGCCACCATTGTAAAAACTTCTCATTTTCACTCCGAAATTTGTTTCTCCCAATGTAAGCTTTGGCTTAATCCACTATTTTCCCTCACGCGCCACCTAAAAGAGCGGTAGGGACGCTTTCCTTCCACGCAAATAAAGCAAGAGGAACACGTAATTCCAGCCGAGGGCAGTAAGAGACCAAGCTGTCGAAGAAGGAGCCGGGAGCCACAAAGGATGATGTGGAGTTCACGCTCTGTGAAGGCATGTGGGTCGAAGTGTCTTACGTTATTTGCTAAATTTAGCTCAGCAGAATCTTAAAGCGCTCGTAAAATTGTTTGGCGAAATCTGATTGGTCAAAATCTGAAAATCGTTAATTGGCTCCGCCGCGAAAATTCACGAGTTCTAACAATATTTAGGAGAAAATAAAACGAGGGAGCAGAGAATTATGATAGGGTTACCCACCTAATTTCTTCATTGGACGAGAATGCCCCTACAATGGTGGAGTTATTGTCATTTAATTTTTTGGATTCAGCCCTAGCTGGTCCTTAGAGATTTGCTAAGAAATCCTTGTATGTTTTCTTTATTGTTATTGCCGCCCCAAAATTTTTCATTATAAACTTTATTTAACATTTTTCTAGGTTAAAAATTAAGATATAAAATAAGAAGTGATTCTCTTTGATTCTTCGAGTGTTGACCTTTATATGAAGTGCGTAAGAGCCAGATTAATATTGTAATTTATAAATATGTTCAAAAGATTTAATTTGAAATCATCATCTAATAGGGTTTTTTTAATTTATTTTTTAAAAAAGTAGGATTTTCATTATTATTAAGGTGCGTTTTAACTCGAGTGATGTTGTTTTATGTGAAAATCATATTGACTCTTTTCTCTCTTGATGTCATGTTACTATAACTTGAGATATGATATTAATTGAACAACTAACTATGGATTTGATATATCACTTAGTAATAGGGACAAGAATAGATATTTTTTCCTTCACTTGAGCTTGAATAAAAATACATGAATGTTGTCTTGACCTTAGATCAAGTTGATATATGATTTTACACTTTATTTTGAATATTTAATTAAATGAATTAATATTAAAAATTTTAAAGATAGTCCATTGAAGACACAATTTGCTGAAGGGAATGTACTAAGTAAGGAGGATTGAAGTAGAATTTGGAATTTGCAAAGTTTCCAAATAGGTCTAATAAGAGGGTTTACTAACGCAAAACCCTACAAGTATGGGGGACGGAATGGAAATTATAAAAATACGTAACCCATTAGAAAAACCCGAAAACCATGTCGGTTCGTAAGGGCTAGTTTCGTCATTAGATAAATACAAAGGCTGTCGTATCTCTCTTCTATCTTTCTCTCTCCTCCCCTGTTTCTTTTTGGCTCTTTCAAAGAAGAAAACCTACCATCTTCCTTTCACCAATCCACAAAACAAAAAACCCCTAATTCCGCATTTAATTTTTTTTTATCTTCTCTTTGCAAACCATAAAAAACTTCTCAAAATTTCCATCCGTTTATCCATCTGCATGCATGTCTTACGAAACCTTTCTTGATTTGTTGTTGGAAACAGCGTCCCTCTAGGGTTTTTGATTTGATCTGGGGTTTTTGCCTTTGCGTTTTTTATAAATTAAATGGCGAACGGTACGGACGCGGAGGATTTCGTGGTTTTATCTCGGGTAAGGACGGGTCTGAAGCGTGAATTCGAATTTGCTTTGAAGGTTCAAGCAGAGATCTGTGGGTCTTTGGGTCGGACTCGGTCCAGGAAGGCACAGAATGGACCGGTGTGGAGCCCGGGTAACCGGAGCAACAAGAAATCGAAGAGAGAAGTCAAGGTTGAGAAAGAGAAGAGTGATTTGGAGAAATCTGTGAGTGTTGTGGAGGAATCGGTGGATTTGATGAGTGAAGAAGAGGCGAAAAGCGATGTGGTGGATGTGGACGAGCCGAAGAGAGAGGTGGACGGTTGTGAAGAAGAGGAGTCCAAAAGGGTGGGGAAAAAGGGAGAGGAAGTTAAAGATGGGGTTGTTGAACCAATGTGTGAAGATGAGGATGACAAGGAGGGGAAGGAAAAAAGTGAAACTGAAAAGGCGGTAATAGGTTCACAAGAAGAAAACAGAAAGAGGAAGAAAAGGAAGAAGAAAAAGAGGAGGAAGAGAAGAAGGAAGCAAACGAAGAAGTAAAAGAGGAAGAAGAAAAGGAATCGAAAATGGATGTCGACATTAGAGAGAAGGAAAGTGAAGTGGAAAATGCAATGAAGAATGTAGAAGAAGGAAAGAGAAAGGATGATTTGGTTATACAAAATGAGCCCTGTGAAGTGGATATGGAATGCGAGTTTTGGTTGGTTGCGAGGGTGATAGTAATTAGAGAGGTGGTGAAGGAAGAGAAGCCTCGACGGAGGTTTACTCGATCCTTGTTGAAACCAAAGGTGGAGACGGTGAAGAAAACTGCTGTGAGGGATGCTGTTATTGTGACAGTGAGTGATGTGAAAAGTAGTGGTGATGATAATAGGCCTAAAAGTGTGGATGGTCCAATGAAGCAGGAAATGAATGTGTCTACCAAGTTTGTGAGAAATTTCCCGACTAAGTTAAAGGATCTTTTTGATTCAGGTATGCTTGAGGGAGTAAATGTGAGGTACGCGCGAAGCTCAAAGGTATGGTTCTGGAAAAATTTTATAGTGAAATGTTTGAATGTCTTGCGCTTTTGTTTTGAAATTTGGTTACGAATGTTTCTGTTATTGTAGGTTACAAGAGTTTCAGGGAGTAGTGGGCTTCGAGGAGTAATTAAGGGCTCTGGGATATTGTGTTTTTGTAGTGCTTGCAAGGGGGTTAAAGTAAGGGCTTATTTATTAATGTGTATTGTCATGATGCCTGTTTTGCTGATTTGCAAATATCCTAATGTTGCTTTTGTGGATCTTTTATCATTGAATGAAGGCTATTGCCCCTACCTTATATGAGATTCATGCGGGTAGCTCAAACAAACGTCCGGCAGAGTATATTTACCTGGAGAATGGGAATTCCCTGCGTGATGTAATGAATGCATGCAAACAGAATTCATTGATCACATTGGGGAATGCTCTACGGATGGTGATTGGTTCTTCCATGAAGAAATCTAGCTTTTGTTTGAACTGCAGAGGTTGATTTTAAATTTCTTTTATATTACATATTTTTTTTTCATCATTGGTGTTTGTCCAGACAGTTTAATGTTTGTTGCCTTATATTATTGTAGAGTCTATTACTGGAACTGGCTCTAGGAAAGCTGTAATTCTATGTAATTCATGCGTAGATGTAAAAGAGTCTCAAGACAGCTCTACTGGAGTGGCTGATGCTGATGATAGGTATGGTTTGATTGGTGTTCCTAGCCTGTGTCTCTTGGTTCACCTTTGTAATTTTTTATTTGTTTCATTTGTTTGTGTTACCATGGCTGCAGAATTATGAACTTGCAGTAAACCCTAGAATTATATGATCCTGGCCTTGTTAGTTCTGTTACATCAGTAATAAGAATAGGAATATATTTTCTCTTCTGAGTTTGGAAGATGGGGAAAAAGAAATGTTCTCTTATGTTGGAAACTCCCTTGTCTAGTGCTGGCTTTGTGGCATATTACCATTTTGTTCTAACCCTTGGTTGCATTCACATTTTTCTGTCAGCAGATGGAAAAGTTTGGTTTTAATTTTTGTCAAACTTATGAGTCTTGAGGTGGTTTTCTAATAGTAAAGAGCAGTAAATTTGTGTAAATGTTAATTAGAGTCTATGTTTGCTGCTTATATAATTTGTAAGCTAGCAATTTATGGTTGCAAATGCACACAGAAAGTCACAAAATTGCTTTTACTCAGATGATAATACTTTTCTCTATTCTGCAGGATCAGAGATAGGATAATTCTTTTAAAGTTTAACTCATTTATCCTTTATTTTAAAATTTTATTTTCTTTTTGTTTCATTTGTTTCAGATCACCAAAACCAACTGTGGTTGCAAAGTCACCTATCAGTGCTTCAAAATGCAGCTCGTCACAAACTAAGAGTCAGGGAAGAGTAACCAGAAAGTAAGTATTATTTTTGCGTTTATATATTCTGATTACCTGTTTGATATTTTCTGTTGTATATAGTTGATGTAGATACTTTTGGCATAATTGTTTTTATTGAAATTATATATTGTGTTAATCTCTTTGGTACTGCTTTCAAAGGGATCTGCGGATGCATAAATTGGTATTTGAGGAAAATGGGTTGCCAGATGGAACTGAACTAGGGTATTTTGTTCGTGGACAGGTTAGTGTGAATATAGTTTAGCATATATTTTGTCTAGTCTTACTAGATATGTCTTTTCTAAGTGGTGATTTGATGTGTTGCAGAAAATGCTTGTTGGTTATAAAAGGGGATTTGGAATACTTTGCACCTGCTGCAATTCAGAGGTGCCTTTTTTGTTTTTCCCACCAATGAAATTGTTATCTCCTAAGTCCTCTCTGATATTTGATTTTCTCTGTGTTAAATGAGCAGATCAGCCCCTCACAGTTTGAAGCTCATGCTGGTTGGGCAACTCGTCGCAAGCCGTAAGTCTCTGTTCAATCTTAGGTTGTCAAGCTTTGTTGTTTACTCAATTTCGATCTTGTGATTGATATCTTGCAATAGTGAGCCACGGCTCATGTAGGTTCTGATGTGGTGAAACAATGGCAATTTTTGAAGAAGCTAGGGCTCCAAATTTTAGGCATGGAACATTGGCAATTAATAAAAATGGCTTTGTGCATTTAGTGCAAATATCTATATATATAAATGTGTTTTTGACATATCCTTACTCTGTTTACAGTTTTCAACACATTTACACTTCAAATGGAGTATCTCTCCATGAATTGTCAATATCCCTGTTGAAAAGTCGGAAGTTCTCTGCAAATGAGAATGATGACCTATGCAGCATCTGTTTGGATGGAGGGAATCTATTGTGTTGTGATACATGTCCAAGGGCTTTTCATAAAGGTCAGTTTTAACTTTTCCTTGAATATTCTGTGTTATTGGCAACTTTTCAGGCTACAGTCGATTGTATTAACCATTGATGTGCTGGATGCGTAACAACAGCAGTAAAGAATGTAACTCGTACATGCAATAAATGATACCTTGAGGTTATCAACTTCGAAACTTCATGATGTCTTGGATTTTTGGGGAATTGTCAAACCGTATTCTAAATTCTGAACTTATCTGATTATTACCCTTATCAACTTCCAAACTTCATGAACAATTTATCTCGGTGCCTGCAATTGTTCTTTTTTGTCTGATCTTTGTCTTCTTTCTTGTGTTCATGTTCTAATCTTTGTCTTCTTTTTTGTCAATAATAACTATTGTCTAATTTTTTTGCCTTGGAGTTGAGGGCTATGACTTTTGCTCTTAGTTGGCTGTAATGCATTTCTTAACAAAATGGCCCCAGTGGAGGCAAAATTGTGTTCTGATGATGTGTTACAATTACTCAAGCGCCCTTGTGGTTAATGATGTTTCAAAAGTGAAATTAAATATTTATGGATATCAAGTGTTGTAGGGACTTATAATTTGTGTAAGCAACTTGCTTTTGAAAACATGTGCAAACCTGCATGTGAGGGCTGCGTTTTGTCCTCCTCCTTTTCCCACTCATCTATCACCTTCACTTGTAACTCAACTTCGTAGTGAGATGTGAGAGTTTATTACTATTTTGTTCCCATTCTTAAGACTTATGAACTTACACAGTTATGGTGTATTTTTGTGTTTCTCTTGGGGTTGCCTAGAGTGAACCTTATGCCTTGGGTTGTGTAGACTGTGGTTTGACCTTTTACAACTCTGGTCAATACATATTTTGAATTTAAAATTAATGAGAATATCTGAGTCCCTTGTGTTCAAACAGAATGTGTAAAATCTGAGTCACTTCAGTCAATACTTTTTTGTTATTAGTGTAGACTCCTGTTGGACTTATGACCTATTACTGGCTGATTGCAGATTGTGTTTCTCTGCCAAACATTCCAACTGGTACTTGGCACTGTAGATATTGCCAGAATAACTTCCAAAAGGAAAAGTTTGTGGAACGTAATGCCAATGCTCTAGCTGCAGGAAGAGTTGCTGGAATTGATCCAATAGAACAGATAACCAAGAGATGCATTCGTATTATCAAAACTCCAGAGACTGAAGTTCTCAGTGTGTGTGTGCTTTGCAGGTCAGATGCATTCACCATTTGGATTATTTCTTTGTTGTTGTGAATCATTTATTCCTTAAAGCACCCCTCCCCCATGCCCTTTAAAGATTATCTCTAATAAAATATTTGCAATTACTTAGATAAAAATTGCATACAGTTGTTAAATCTAACATTACAATCTAAACTTGAAATCTTTTAGAATGTTAAAATCTTGATTAATTTACAGTCTGCATTGCTGAGAAACCACTTACCAATCTGATCCCAAAACTTGTATTTATTTACAAATTGACTAATTTTTTATCGGAACGTGGTCTGGTGCAGCACTCATGTGGAGGCTTAATTTTTTGGTCCCATTATGTTGGTGTCTTAATTTATGTTGCTCTTCCTGTAATCATTTGAACTCTTTTCTTTCTTCTATATTGACATGTTATTGATATTTGCAGAGGCCATTCTTTTAGCAAGTCAGGATTTGGTCCTCGCACTGTTATACTTTGTGATCAGGTATCCTCTTGGTTCTGTTTGCGCTTGCAGTTGTAAATTTGAGCTTCTATGTACTTGATATGCAAACTTTGTGTTTGACATGTAATGATCTTTGTTCTCCATTTTTTCCTTATCAGTGTGAGAGGGAGTATCATGTGGGCTGTCTTAGGGATCACAATATGGATGACCTTAAGGTGCCAATTTTTTTCTGTTAAATAATGCATAGCTTTTCCCAATTTGTTCTATGAATAAATTAGTATTGATACCATGTTTTCAACAGGAGTTGCCAAAAGGAAAGTGGTTTTGTTGCACAGATTGCAATAAAATTCATTCTGCTTTACAGAAATTGATAGTTCGTGGGGAAGAAAAGCTTCCTGAATCATCTCTGCTCGTTGTAAAGAAGAAGCATAAAGAAAAGAGTTTGGAGAGCAACACTAATCTTGATATAAGATGGAGGGTTCTCAGTGGGAAAATGACATCTTTTAATGACACTAGAGTATTGCTTTCCAAGGCTGTTGCGATCTTCCATGTAAGTAATTCTCTGTTTGTACGTAAAGAAAATTATTGCTGATTATCCATTTGATCCAACAGCAAGGTTAGCTAGAAAGTAAACAGTGTTTTTGGGCCTCTGGCCCTCTAGGGCCTGGACATCTTGTTTAGAACTGTGTGGCTTTCGTATAAGCTTTTAAGTCTTGTAGCTACTATAGTGCATCTAACACATGAGCCCTCTTCTCAGTCTGTGTTGATTCTGTCTTTGATGTAAATAGGAAGCTATCCAGTTAAGTATTAATTGATTTATGATGTTCCTTTTGTGCTTTAGGACTGCTTTGATCCTATAAGTGACTCTGGATCTACCAAAGGTGATCTAATTCCATCAATGGTTTATGGGTAAGCAATAATCGTCTTTTCTTTGTATTTTATTGCTTCTCTTCTTGATGCTTGCCATTATGTGGTGCTTTCTTGAAGTTTGCTTTGTGAATGATAGCATTCATTGGTTTTACAGGAGAACGGTGAAGGGCCAAGATTTTGCTGGCATGTACTGTGCCATATTAACTGTCAAGTGAGACTTATTTTTGGTTTTGTTAAGTTTCTTCCCAGTGTTGTCTTCTAGAATAGGTGTATCTGAACACCATGATTTAATTTTCCTTGTGCAGTCAAGTGGTTGTGTCAGCTGGTATTTTTAGGATTTTTGGGCAGGAAGTGGCTGAAATTCCCTTAGTTGCAACAAGTACTGAATGCCAAGGACAGGTAACCATTATGGTTTGACGGCAATAACCCTTTCCCCCACCCAAGCTCTTTTATTTTTTTTTGGTAATTTGATAAGGTGAGATGCATGTGAACTAAAAGCACATGGATTTTGCAGGGTTATTTCCAATGCCTGTTTTCTTGCATTGAGAAGCTGCTTGGCTTCCTAAAAGTGAAAAACCTTGTGCTTCCAGCAGCCGATGAAGCAGAATCTATTTGGACAAAGAAATTCGGATTCAGCAAGATAGCCCAGGAGGAGGTATGACTATTTCCGGCCTGCTTTTGCTTGAGTTTAAACAATCATCGAGATATGAATGAACGTAACATTTCTTCTATACTGCAGCTGAACAAATATAAAAGAGACTACCAAATGATGATCTTCCAGGGTACATCAATACTGCAGAAGCCAGTCCCGGAAATTCGATTGATTCGTAAAGCAGAGGATGAATGACTGACGTTGGGGGGTCGGCATGTGAAATTTTGAGCATGGAGAAGCTAGTTTTTGAAGAGACTTTTCCTCATAAATGTACAGGGTTGCTTTTCTCTTTCTCTTGTACAGGAAATAGAAGTCCATAAAGTGCTACCTCATCTTTTTCTTTTTCGGTTTGTAGCACATAAAATGCAAAATATACCAAAAATTTTAGGGGAAAGCTAATTTTCGAGCAAGTTGGAAAAATTTTGAGATAGGCTTTTGGGACTAGATGTGCAGTTTTGTTCGTTGCACATTATTTGATGAAATTTCATCGGAATTTGGAGTCTTTAATTGTTATTTCATTGGAATTTGTTTATACCAAATTTATCTCCTCATTAATTTTTCGATTTAAACCACAACTGCAATTGTTTGAGTTTAATAGATTCAACGTTGCATGATTTACATCGCCCGATCCAGTTGTGGAGGAAGGAACCGTTGAGAAAGCAATTTTGAAAGCCGAAAAAACACAGGCAAAAGGGAGAGAGGCATGATTTATTGTTTACTCCTTTTGACGAATGATTCGATCCATTAAGCGGGAGAAATTTAAATTTTGAAATTCAAATTTCTTTAGCCAATTTCTTTAGTATTTAAAAATAACCCATTTTAGGAAATGGAGTTATCTTTTGCCCCTCTCACCCTTATTGCGGCATTTGCCCTCTTCTATAATTCCACTCATTCTCTCCGTCTCTCCGTCTCTCCGTCTTCTCATCTCACTCTCTCTCGCGCTCTTGAAGGTACGCTCCACTGCTTTCTCTTTCTTGGGAATCATCTTCAATTCTTTTTTAAATAAAGATTGTATAATCCGTTGATCTTTGCTGATTTTCCTTTTGCTTCAGTTGCTTCGGTTTTTCAGATCGAATCTTGAATCAAACTTCGGTGCTTAAATACAGAAAGAAACTTAAAGTGAGTTTTTTTTTTTGAACAAAATCAAGAAATGGGTCAGATCCAATACTCTGAGAAATATTTGGATGATACTTACGAGTACAGGTAAGAACTTAATTGCATTTGATATTCGCTGGTTTTGATCTTTTCAATCTGTTCGATTCTTTTA